>NC_056728.1:964801217-965036217 GCF_019279795.1 Protopterus annectens
TGCATGTCCCTATCAGACAAAAATTGCAGAAGATACCTCAGATTCATAGCTGGTTCAATGCACTACCAATTCTCTGCACTGCCCTTTGGCTTATCTACTGCACCCAGGGTCTTCACAAAGTGCCTGGCACCAGTAATTGCATTTTGCAGACAAAAAGGAATTCAAATATATCCATACCTGGACGACTGCCTGATTCAAGCGGAGAGCAAGGACATTCTTCTAAAGCATCTGGCATTTGTAAAAAAGTTGTTAAGTTGCCTAGGGTACACAGTAAACGAAAAGAAGTCAAAACTAGTGCCCTCACAAGAGATAATATTCCTGGGTGCCAGCTTAAATACAATGGCCCAGATGGCTTATCTCACACCAGACAAACAAGGACAACTGACTCAGTATTTTCAATTGATGGCAACAAAGTCCCAACTCCCTGCAAAAAAAAAATCTGCAGGCCTTGGGATTCATGGCATCCTGCATACTACTAATTCCATATGCCAGACTGCATATGAGGAAATTACAATGGTACCTAAAAAGTGTTTGGACTCAACACTCTCACAGCTTGGAAACAGTAATACCACTAAGTCCCTGCCTACAACAGGAGTTTCGATGGTGGGCACAGGCATGTCACCTCAACAAGGGCTAGCCGTTCACTCTTCCCACAGCCAGGCAGACTCTAACAACAGATGCTTCGGATTACACCTGGGGAGCACACATGGCAGGAAAATGTATTCAGGGCAAATGGACCACAGACCAAATGCATCTTCACATCAATCAAAAAGAGATTTTGGCTGTACAAAATGCCCTAACAGCTTTCAAGGACCTTCTGCATCCAGGACAATTATTATTAAAGACAGACAACACCACAGTAATGTGGTACATAAACAAGCAAGGGGCACTCATTCTTACCCCCTATGCAGACAAGCCATGACCTTGTGGAACACGGCTCTAACTTATCACGTTAATCTGCAAGCACAATTCCTGCCAGGAAAGAAAAATACTCTGGCAGACGACTTAAGCAGAAACATCATGGATCCTCACGAGTGGAAATTAAATCCACAAGTCTTCAGCATGATAATGCAAAAATGGCGCTGCCCGGACATGGATCTTTTTGCCTCCCCACTGAATTGCCAACTACAAAAATTCTGCACAAGGACTTATCGCACACAAGCATGGAAAGTGGATGCTCTTTTGTTCATCTGGAAAAGCCTAAACGTTTATGCCTTCCGACCTCTGCCTCTCCTTTCAGAGGTACTCCTAAAAGCCAGACAAGAAACACCACAGATGATTCTGATTGCTGCACACTGGCCACGTCAGCATTGGTACCCAATCTTAAAGAACTTAGCTCAAGGCCCACCTTGGATTTTGCCTCAAATTCCACACCTTCTGACTCAACAAAAAATCAGATCATGCACAGTTAGCTCAAAAGCTTAAACCTGGCTGCATGGCAGATTCATTAGCCGAACAGACAACACCTCTCTCTAAAGCTGTTATGGATGTCATTTTGGAGGCCAGGAGGTCTAGCACCAGGAAATCTTATTCAGAAAAGTGGAAGAGATTTTGTGCCTGGGACCAGTCTCAAAGCCTTGACCCTCTTGTCCCTAACATTCCTCAGATACTACAATACTTAACTGAGATGCTGGACAAAGGACTATCTTTCTCATCCATTAGGATCCATGCTTCTGCCATCTTGGCTCATTACAACACAGATCCTCCTATTTTCTTTCATCCATTGCCAGAGCAGTACCTCAGAGGGGCTAAAAATATAAGACCGCCCCAGAGAGCACCAACACCTACCTGCGACCTCAATTTTGTCTTGGAAAAGCTCACTTTACCTCCTTTTGAGCCAGCCAATTCAGCAGAATTAAAATATATATCATGGAAAACTGCTCTGCTACTGGCAATAACCTCAGCACGAAGAGTCTCAGAACTACAGGCACTAATGGCAGTGGAGCCTTTCCTCATATTCCACCAAGACAGGGTTTCCTTAAGAACAAACCTTTCCTTTATGCCTAAGGTGGTATCCTGTGTGGCTCTTAACCAAACTATTCACTTACCAACATTTTATCCAAAGGGGAGCGACTTCTACATTCCTTGGACATACACAGGCAATTACACTTCTACTTGGACAAAACAAAAGCTTTCAGAAAAACTGAACAATTGTTTGTATCTTATGCTGCAGGATCACAGGGAAAGGCTATTTCAAAGCAGACCATTTCAAAGTGGATAGGACACTGTATCCGGTTCTGCTACACACAGCATGGGAAACCTGTACCATCTAACATTAGACCACATTCCACCAGGGCAACTGCTACTTCTACTGCCTACCTTAGAGGAGTACCTACCAAAGACATTTTGGAAGCTGCAACTTGGAGTTCAGTGCACACCTTTACCAAGCATTACCACTTGCCTCTTTACTCTAGATCCAGAGCTGGCTTTGCCACTGCAGTGCTACAGGGCCTCATAGCCACTCCAAATCCTCTATAGAACCAGCCACCTTACCTCAGCTTTGGGATTCAACCCAAGTGTAATGACTGCAGCAGTGAAACACGATGAACATAGTACAGTTTTGTACCCACCATAAATGTAGATGTTCGAGTGTCTTCACTGCTGCAGTCCTGGTTACCCACCCGCCATCCCCTCTTTCTTAGCTGGGTCTTATCTATAACTTTCTACACTATACTACCTATGTGGTGTATTTGCTGGTCACTGAAGGTTTTGTTTTTACCTTATTGTATGTTTTGTAAGCAATATGTATTGCCCATCTTTTTGGGGGCACCTGACATCTGGGGCAAGAAAAACTGAAGAAAATGGCGTCGGCTGCTTCTTATATACCCCTGACACACTGACGTCAGGGAGGAAGCGACAGCAACCGACGCCGGACCAAGACTTTGGAACTCTGGCCGACTGCGGGACCGCCTGACGGCAGGATAAACCCAAGTGTAATGACTGCAGCAGTGAAGACACTCGAACATCTACATTTATGGTAGGTACAAAACTGTACTTTTTTTACTGATTGTTTTTTCTGTGTAACCTTCTCACTCATTGTTTTAGTCTGATACTCCTAAATATTGATATTTCTGAACCATTTTGTGTGTAGGTACATAATTTACCATTATTAGCTTTCTTTTAGGCTCGTTAATTTTTCTAAAAGGAAATTGAAACACCCGGTTAACGCTCCAAAGTCTGTAAATTTAATTCTGTTCAAAAGTTTGAATCCAACTCGAGTAAATATAAAATTGAACAGTTTATTTTAAGCCGTTGGAACATACGCTTTTCGTCGGAACACAGTCCAACTTCCTCGGAACACAAAACAAGCAAAACAGTGCTTCGCCCCTACCATTCATTTTAAGTATCTCAGAAATTCAAACCTTGTCACATGCTAAAATTCAATTATCTTAAAGCCATAACATAAAAAATTGAAAATTAAAAAACTAAAAAGCATCCTTACACAGTAATCTAGCTCATGAATAACAGCACATGGATATGCTACCAGGAAGGTAACTACCAAACTTATATATAAATATTAGATGTTAAAAAAACATCTGCTCAGAATAAACAACCCAGTTCAATAACCAGCAATCTCAGATCTGCAAAGTGGCATAGACTGCCTCGGGGCTATTCAAAACCTACACTTATAGGACCAGTCAAAAAATGATCAATTCTAAATACATATTGAAATTATAACTCACATTCTTCTAGACGTACTGGCAAAGAACGTATATATCTAAGACCACATATCCAATGTCAATGGCAAAAGACTAGGAAAACCCCTGATCTACTGTAGGGCCAAAAATAATTGGGTTTCCGTAAACATAAAAAAGTGAATAGATGTTGTAAAAAAGAATTAGATGTTAAAGAAATTAGCAATTTTATTCCCCAGACGTATATAAATTATTATGTTTAACCACCACACTGTTCAACTCGGTTCCAAATGCCACCTGCCAAACTCGTTTCCACATCCATTCTTACTAAAACCACTCAAGACAAAACTAGAGGGTACTACTGTATTCATCCAAAAACAAATGAAAATGTATGAATGTTATTAAAAAGAATTGGATGTTGTAGCGAATTGTCGATTGTACTCCCCAGACGTATATTGGTTAATACGTCTGACCACCGCTCAGATCAGCTCGGTTTAAATAACACCTGCCAATACCCTATAATAGTGTTATTACCAAGGCCGGTCTTATTAAAACTGCTCTGGACAGGAGGACACTTCTATATTCCTGCTGTACAAATCACGTGGGACTATACAGAAAACTGTGTCCCACGGACGTTAATATGTACACTACAGTTAGTGGCTATGTGTGTATATTAAAGTATGTGAAAAATGTAAGAGATGTAGGACAAATATCTACACTCTCTATGATAATGTAAGGAACTATAACTAAAACTAAAATCCATAAAGTCAATAGAATCGCTATCAAAACCAACCCCTCACCCCCACCCACCCTTTCCGCCATTATTACACATACCTAATAGAACCACTTACTAAATACTATGGACATACATGAAATGGATAATACTGGAAAATGTCCTATGAAATCCAAAATAGGGATCCATAAAAAAACATACCAGGATTATGTCCAGATGGGATATAGAACATATCAAACCAAAATGGACTAAAGCTTGATGATCCCACCTATAAGTTGAAGAAAGCCACATAATGTGACTTTAATCACTGTATTGGACTCACACATGTCCAAACAAACCATACAGGATTCTTCCATCAAATGGACAAGCCTAACTACTATATTAATGATAGCCAACGAGACTCACCTATTCAATCGTTTCAGCTTCAATAAACAAGCCAAACTGGAAAAAACATGCATTTTTTTTTTTGGTTAATTTATCTAAAAGATTTGAAACTTTCTCAAAATGCACCACACCACTTTAATGTTTCACTACCAATTATATCCGTGAATTTCTGAGTCCCTTATTGTCTTTGCTAGTGGTTCTAAATATAATGGAAATAACAAAGAGGAGAGAGGACACCCCTGTGTGGTTTGTCTGCTCAAGCAGAAATTATCATAGAGGACCCCAGCTACTTTAATTTTCACCTCCAACCCTCCTTTAATTATATCAGGGAATGCAAATGCTTCCATTGCCCTGCTCATAAAGTCCATGCTTACTGTGTATCAAGACCCACCAACAACAGTGGCATTTTCTTACATCCTGCTTTCCCTCTAGATCATCAGTGTTCTGTTAAAGTCACATATTTGCCTCCCCTGCACCAAACCACATTGATCCATATCTATCAATTTTGCTGTTCTTTTAACCATTAAAGACATAAACACCTTTTAGTATTGAAATGGGCCTGTATGAAGCTGTATCTTATGGCTCTTTACCCTCTTTAGGTCATACCTCTCAACTGTCCAGATTTCTGCCTCATATATTTGTGGTTTTCTGGCAAATCACTCAGAATTGAAATAACTAAATAATGCCTTTTGAGTTTCAGACTTAATTTCCTTCGGTCTATAAAGGCAATCTTTAAAATCTGTCCCTATTTTTGGGACTTTGCCCCCCCCCCAATTATTTTAGACTTTGTCCAGATTTCTTATAGTAAGTGGTTGAGAAGTATGCTTTAGCTATTACAGCTGTGACCACTTTCTTCTAGGATGTTGGTACTTCTCCTTCTCTTGAAATACTGTTAAACAAATCCTCCCAGATCTTTATCAGTTTTCCCTCCAAACTTCCACAGGAACACATCTGTTCCTGGGAACTTTCCTGTAGATTGGTTATACATCACCATTTTTATCTCATCTCCTCCTATCCTGTTAATAATTTAGCCTCATCTACTTTTAACCTTGGCATATTTAATACTTCCATAAACATTACCATTTGTACCTTTACTTTATTTCCATATTTCTCTGCTTTGTACAGACCTTCATAGAATTTCTGAAATATTTCTAATACTTCTACAGAATCTCATGTTATCTTCCTTGTGATAAGCTTCCTAAGCTTAGAAAGAGCCCTTTCTACTTTCTGTTGCCTGAGTTGTTGTAATAAAAGTTTTTGTGCTCTAGTTTTTTTTTTTTTTTTGCTTAACAGCAGTCTTTCTAAACTCATGCATATTATCTAGGTAATCCTTATCTTCTGTTTAGCATTCTGCAGTTGCTTGTCCGCTTATTCTGTGGGGTGCCTCCTATTTGTAGTACTTTAACATTTGTCAGTCTCTCTAAATAATTCTTGTTACTTCTTAACCATATATCCCTTTCTATTTCCACCCTATTTTTAAACTCTAATTTTATCCCAGTCCCTCACTATCTTCTTTAATAGCGCCTGAATAATTTCCAGTACCCATTCCTTAAATTCCTCTCTTTTCAACAGATAGGTGGAAAGCACCAGTGTCTCCTTTTTAATTTCATCACTCTGTGTTTTTATTTTAGTTATTATTGGTGCATAAAAGACCTTCAATTAGATGCACATGTTCCTGTTAAATGTAAATTCTGTCTAGCTTAGCCCAGGTTTTGTATCTTGGGGAATATGTAAATTCACTCCAAACTCCTACTACTGAATTCACATCTTCCATGCCAAATATTTTCATAAATTTCTTCATATATCTACCTGCCTTTATTATATTTTCCCTTCTGGCCCCCTCAGAGACATCGTCACTGCTGCAGATCGTATTCCAGTCCCCACCTCTAAGTAATATTCCATGCTGAAATCTGATTTCTCCCAGAATTTTCTTAAGCTCCATTATAGAAGTTCTCGGTTCAATTTAAATACAGACCAGTGTAGTCCTCCTCCTCCTTTGCCAGTAGCCCCTTAGTACTACAAATCTGCCATTATTATCTTTTTGTATCCTCTTATGTCACTATTGGAGCTCCTCTTGCCATTAATAGAAGTATCCCACTTTCCTTTGCCCCAGGTATTCTGCTGAATAACCATCCTGAAATGCACATGTTTTTGGCTCTTAACAGCCTGAATCAGTTGTGGTCCCCTGGA
This sequence comes from Protopterus annectens, assembly GCF_019279795.1. NCBI lineage: Eukaryota > Metazoa > Chordata > Ceratodontiformes > Protopteridae > Protopterus > Protopterus annectens. Next base: position 964,808,160 of record NC_056728.1, read on the forward strand.
CCTCTTCAAGTAGGTACAAACAATACCACAGCAATGCAACCAAAGGGGAACCAGGTCTTATGCAGACTAGCCATATTAGCATGAGATATGGCTTTGTAGCATCTCACTCTATAACTACCTTACATTCAGTCAGAGCAAAACTGTGTGGCAGACAAGCTGATCAGGACCAAAGCAGGTCCTCATAAATGGTAACTGAATCTGAGGGTCTTATCAAGATTTGATCCATCTGCAGAGAATTCCTCAGGTAGACTCTTCTGTCTCCTCTGTAAACAATCAATTGGCAAAATTGTATGCCAGCACTCCATGCAAGAAGGCGGATGCTATGCCTTTTCCATGGACAGGAATGTTCCTGTATGCTTTCCCATTCTTTCCTCTGGATTCCAGGGCTTTCCTGCATAGTCAGAAGTATTCCCCTAAAAATCAGTGTGGTGGCTTAGGCAAGAGTGGTTCTCCCTTCTTTTGGAATTGGCTATGGGATTTCTCACAGACTGCATTTACTTTATAAATCCTGACCCCAAACATCTACTGCTAACATAGTTTCTTTAACACTTATTAGGCAGCGGGTTTCTATAGATGTGCTTCGGGCACTGATGCAAGCATTAAAGCTTGCTATGACAAAAATCAGATATAAACAAATGGTACAGGTCTTCTAGTTGGTGCTAAAAAAAAAAAAAAAAACAAATACCACCTATTCAAGGCTAGCATCTCTCTGGTTTTACAGTATTTGTGCGTTACTATCTTATGGCCTGCCTTCAAGGTTCATTTGTCTGCCCATGGATCCCCCTTTCAGTGTTTTGTAATGTAAAAAGGTTTTTGAATGGGATGCTATATAACATGCCTCCTCCTTGTTATCTTAATTTGGTGTTAGAGAAAAAAGTTATGTCTTGCTATAACATAGGTTCATAGATTAATACTAGGCTAACTGCCCTTGCAAGCCATTTTAAACCTGGCCAATTATCCCTTATGAGACTCAAACCCTGCACCTTGTGTTTGTAAGGCAAACTCCTTAACCATTAGGCCACCCTCCCATTCCATCTGTGTTGTCCATCTTCACTTATCCTTGACTGTGGGTTTGGTTCCGTATCTCGGAACTGACTCAGCCATTATTCCAGCTCGTCCCTTCCAAAAACTCTGCAGCTTAGCTCTACCCATAATGTTCCTCTCAAGATTACCTCAGATCAAGTTTGCATAAAATAGTGACAATAACAGACCATATCTGTAATCATAAAGGAATAATGCAGTCTACTGGGATAAAGCCAAGTGAAGATCAACAACACAGATGGACATAACTTCTTTATCTGATGTTGTCAATCTTCACTTAATCCTGGACTGTGGGACAGCGTTCCCAGCTACCAAAATCCTGGGAGGTCTCACTGAAGAATATTCCTGAGCATCATTGAACCAAAAGATGATCATCCCCTACAGACCAGATCTAACTTGTAATAAAGGTATGTTGGGATTCCTAAGTAGACACTGCACATATATCATCTATAGAAGCTCTGGCATGGAAAACTGCAGAAGTGGCTATTGCCCTCATAATGTGCCTTCACAGGGCCCAGCAGCTGCACTTCCTTTTATTATAAATGAAGGTTATGCAGTCCTTGAGCCATCTAGCCAGAGTAACCTTAGAAACTGGTTTGCCCAGAGCAGCAGAAGAGAATGAAACAAACAGCTGATTACATTTTTCTGAATTCCTTTGTTCGGTGGAGGTAAAAACATAATTGCCTGTGAACATCTAGCACATGCATACAGTATTCACCTTTGTTTAAAAATGTAGGAAAAAAATACTGGAAGTTGTATAGTTTTATTGATATTAGTGTCAGATACTACTTGCAGTAAAAAGAGGAGGATTTGTTTGCAAAGGCACCCTGTCCTTATAAAAGTTTAGGTAAGAAGGCTTGCAAGATATGACTAATTCAGATATTCTTCTAGCAGAAGTAATAGCAACCAAGAATGAGGTTTTCCAGGATAAATACTTCAAATCACAATTTGCTGATGGTTCAGTAGGGTGGGATTAATTAGAGATTGTTACACCAGATTCAAGTCCTAAGGAGTAGATGGATCCTTGGATGGTGGTCTCAGCACTAAGGTTCCTTTCAGAAAGGCTTTACAAAGTTTGGTGATGGAGCTGTATCATTTAGACCACTATGAAAATTTGAAATTCCAGCTAGATGAACCTGTATAGTTGAAGAAGATGCTCCCGCATCGAAAAGTGATGCTAAAAATTGTAACATCTTGTGAACTGGGGCAGTAAGGGTGGCATGCCTGGCAATCATTGGAACAGGAGAAGCCATGCAGTGAACTTGAGATTTTTGAAGATTCAGGTGAATGAGCCCTCTGGATGGGACAATAGGTCTGGAGTTGGGTCCAGTGTCCAACATTTCTGAATTTAGTTAGGTCACAGAAAGGGAAACCGTATATGTTGAGGCCAGAATGGAAAAATGAGAATTATTTTTTTCTTTAACCTGTTAGCTTTCTTCAGAAACTGGGAAATGAGAGGAAATGGTGGAAAGGCATACAGCAGACCGGGAGGCCAATCATAAAGGAGAGCACCTGTTGGTGACTCCCGGGGGGGGGGGGGTTCAGGGCAAAGTAGCTGCTGAACTAGTTGTTCAGAGGGGAATGCAAAGAGATTGTAGCAGAGTTGGTCTGAAGTGAGATTAGAACTCCAACCAATCTAGTCATATACACTATAGATCACAGTATGTATCACATGTGGCATTGGTTAATAACCTTACTGCCACCAGAATTAAGAGACCACTCGTGAGGCATCAGGATGCTCCTGCTCAATTTGTTCACAATCACATTGGAGCTCCCTGGAATATGTGTTGCAATTAGAAAGTGTTTGGATGAAATTGCCCATCACCAAACTCTGAGAGCCTCTCAACAAAGCAGGTAAGATCTGCTTTCCCCTTGTTTGTTGATGTACCAAGCCACTAGCACATCTGTTTGTCTCAAAATCATTCCTGAATGGAGGGTCTCTTGAAATACTTGCAATGCTAGAAGCACCACCCTCATCCGTAGGGCACTGATGTGCAAATTGGCCTCTAACTGGGAGCAAGGTCCTTTCACCGTCTTTCCCAGATAATGTCCCCCCCATCCAAGACTCATCCATGGCTTGAGGTTGAGGAGGAACAAAATGACATCCTGATAGAATGTCATTGGAGTAGAGCCATCAACTCAGGTTTTTTTTTTTTTGCATAAATTGGTAATCCAAACTTGATGCAAGTTGTGTCAGTAATGACTATTTTGACACCAACAGTCATTGTAGAATTCTCATGTGAAACCTCACAAGGGGAACTAAAGAGATGGTGGCTGCCAAATATCCTACAGTTACTGTTCTGAATAATCTGGCTGACTAGTGACTTTATTATTTGAAGTCTTTCTTGGGGGGTAGAGAAGTGATACAGGTGTTTGTGTCCAACACTGCTCCAGTGAACTCTAAATGCTCTAGATGGGATTTTTCAAAGTTTACAGTGATCCCCAGAGAGAAGCAAGTTTGAGGGACATAGTTAGCTACTTGTAGCAGTAGATAACTGGTGGTTGTGGTAATAAGCCAGTCATCTAGGTATGAAAACACCCAGAATCCTTCCAGTCTGAAGTGTGCTGCGACCACTGCCATACATTTGGTGAGCACCCTGGGGGCTGTGGTGAGACCGTAGGGCAGGGCTCTGAACTGATAATGCCTGGCTCGCAGCCAGAAGTGAAGAAATATTTTGGAGCTTTTATCTATTTTTATGTGATAATACATGTCCTGAAGATCTACTGAGCACATCCAATCATCTTTTCCTAAGAATGGGAGAATAGACTGAACTGTGACCATCCGGAATTTGGTTTGTTGAATTGACTTGTTCAAGACACTGAGATCCAAAATTGGTCTCCAGTCTCCCGTTTTCTTTGGCAATAAAAAGAATCTTGAATAAACCCCAGATCCTATTTGGTCTAGTCAGACTCTTTGGATGACTCTTTTGTCGTGCAGTTTTTGAACTTCTAAAAAGGAGGTAGGCAGGTGGAGGGAAAGTCATTCCCCCAACTGCATCCAGAAGACAGCAATCAGGCCTCCATTCTCGAGCACTGACAAGGGCAAAGGATCCCTGGAACCGTGATTGTACAGACCACCTCTGCCTCTATAACCCCCCCTGCCCGAGGGGAGTTGTTAAATAAGCCCTGGAAAAGCCCTTGGGACTTTTTGAACCAGAGCTTTCCACTCCGCTGGTTCCTAGAATAGGGCCATTGAGGAGTGGAAAAGTGTACACCCACAGCAGAAAATGTCTTTCCATCTTTCTTACATCGGGCAAGGGTTTCTCTAACTTGGGGGCCAAAAAGGGATGTTCTATCAAAGGAAGTATTGACAAAAGAATTAAATGGCTCCACAAACTTGCATAAGTGCATCCAGGCATGTCTCCTCATATCTACACTGGAACCTGCTGCTCTAGTCGTCCCTTCAGCTGTGTGTGTAATGAGCCTCATGGACAAATTACATATTGAATCAAAGGTTACCAGCTGGGAAGCTACTTTTTGCCTGAACCCCCTTAGCTACAGTTCCTGAGAGTGTGTCCTTTATCAGATCTCTTTAGAGCCTGGTGAAATGTGCTGTAAAGTACAAGGACCTAAGCATGAAGGTCAGTGAAGTGCAATATGCACTTCCTGAATCTATCTATTGTCCTAGTCTCCGTATTAGGAGGATGGATTGTAGGACTTTCATCAGCAAGTTCCTTTTTGATGGCTTCTACAATCACCATGGGATCCACTGGCACCCTTTTACCCCAATGCCATTGATCCGCGGGAGCTGACAGTATATGGTCTGGTCTCTTAGGGATTGGTTTGATGGAATCAGGAATCTTCCAAGCCCGCTGGGCAATCAGTTTAATAAGATTGTCAGCGGGTGGAGAAAGCCAAGCAGTAGACAGTTGGGCACGGAAAGCCTGTAGGTATACTGACTCCTCTGAGGAAGGTTATTGGGAAGTCCAGCTCTCTTTAAGGATCTCTAGAATGTCACCAAATGAGACATCTTCTGGGGGTGACCTTGCGGAACCTTCCCCTTCACCAGTCAGTATCTTCTGTGGAAGGCTCTTAGGAAAGTCCAAGTGCTTCCTCTTGCACTTTCTCTTTTGGGGGACCTCCTCAGTAGAACTGGTTGGGGAGGTGTCTGAAGAGGACATCACCACCACCACATTTGAATACTGAGGTTTCTATGCCCACTGTCCCAGGTCAGAGGCTGGTGGTAGCTTTGGGTGAGGGGAAGGACTGGGATGCTGTTCTGATGAGAGGAATCGACTGTGAGCCCGTAGTGGACAAGGCCCTCTCCATGCCCCAGAAAGCATCAAAATAGACTCCTTCAAAACCATGGTCTCATCCCACACTGAGGTAGTTGCCACCGAGCCCAAAGCTAGAGTCGAACTTGTGTGTGCAGAAGCTCCAAGAAGCATGGACAGCTCTGAAAAGATCGATGTTGAACTACACTCCCAGAAATGACAACGAAGCTCTGACCCCAAGAGGTGTCTGGTTCCAGCAGAACTGAAAAGCTTAGGGTAGTTATCGGTGCCACAGAGAATGTTCTCACTGGCCCATTGTGGGGACTGTCAGAACTGAGAACTCTGAATGCTCAGTTGGAGTCATAGGAGGTACAAGAATCAGGTGAGACGCACGTAAATTTCCAGAGCCAGAAGTGCTAGGACCTAAGGACATGGCTAATCCTCTCGACACCAGGAGCTGGTCCATTAACCACAGAACATTGGACTCCATGAGGTTCTTGATAGAATGGCCCAAACAGACTGAAGGGGACCAGGGTCTCAGAAATGGGCTTGGTGGTCTATCAACAAAGGGGTCAATTTTGGGGGAGTACCTTGTTCGTGGCAAATCCTTGAAAGAAAACTTCAGTTCTGAGATCAGTGGAATAGAGGAAGAAGAAAAGGTCTGAGCTGAGAAAGTAGTGGGTACCGAAATTGTTGGTGCAGAGATTGGCACAGATGATGGCAACTGCTTTCCCTCCAGCTCCGTTGAATCTGTGGGAACCAGGAAAGACTTAGCTTTTTTCAACAGGCAATTCTGATGAGAGTGTTGGAAATGAGCAGCTCCTCTAAAGTAAACATGTCTGTCAGAATTTGGCAGTTTATGGTCACACTTCTGGCATCTTTTCAGCCATGTCAAATTATCTCTCTCTCACACACATACACGAGCAAGTTTTTCTTTTTTTTTTCTTCCATTTTTTTAAGGGAAAAACATACCAGCAAGGGTACAAAAGAGTTACCATAGTAGTAAAAGAATAGAGGAAAGGAGCTACCAACAATGGTATGGAAGATTACAGTAATGGTAAGAAAGGGGAAGGAGGACTACCAACATTGTTAAACTGGAGGAAGAAATGCACCAGAAAAGTTAAAAGTAGAGGAGCTGGGTAAAGAATAAGATCTTAGAGAAACAACTATTTAGAAATAATTTGAAAAAAGAGAGAATACTTGCAGTCATAATAAATTGATAGAGCAACAGCTGCCAAGACAGGAACATGTCTGGCACTTAAAGTGACAAACGAGATCTGAGGTAATCTTAAGGAGAATTATGGGTAGAGTCAAGGTTGAGAGTAAACTTTAGGTGCGAGCTGGAATAACAGCCGAGTCGGTTCCAAAATATGAAACCAAACCCACAGCCAAGGATTAAGTGAAAATTGACATTGGATCTAACACTTTTGAAACTACTCATCTGCCTGAGTTGAGTTTTTTCTCATGGCAAACACTTTTGCTGAGTGCTATGATCTCTACAAGAAGAGTATCCGAGTTGCAAGCTCTTATGGGGGCAATCAGCCTTACCTTATCTCTTCTTCCACCGAGACAGGGTTTCTTTGAAAACTGATCCTTTTATACCTGAATTGGTATCTGAGTTTAGTCTAAGCCAATCTCCCTGTTTTCTTCCTTGAACCTAAAAACAACTGGTTCTATCTCATCAGAACGTTTGATCAGTTGTCCATTTCTTGTGAAGGTAAGGGCAGGGACAACCTGTGTCAAAGGAGATTATGTCCAGATGGTTGTCTCAGGATATTATCTTTCATTATTCCCACCACAACAAAACTTTTCCAGGCAGGGTCAAGGCGAATGTACCAGGACGTTAGCTTCACTTATGGATTTTTGGAAAGGTTAGACGAAGTATTCTAGAAGGAGCAACTGGGTCCTCTGTTCATACTTTTGCAAAACACTATAAACTTTGTACAAAATAACAGCATTCTTCTCCAGGTCTAGAATAGACTTTGCTTGGACCAGTCTCCAAGGACTACTGGAACCTTCCCCTTTCACCTCCTACTTATTTTAATCTGTGGTAATCTACACATATAGCTTAGGCTACTGTAGCAGCAATCAATATAAAGAACATGATGCAATTGTAAGTTAATGTTATGTTATGGTAACAATACATGTTAAATGGGCACTGCTACAGCAGCATCGCCCTCCCTCCAGAAACTTTGGACCAGGAACAAGGACAAATATTCCATGTAGTCAAAGGACAACCAGAAAGCCTTCTTTAACCATGTTAGAAACAATGCCCAGCACTATGCAGAGCTCATAGTAAATGATATTACCTGTTCAGATCCATAGCTGATCTACTAGCAGGTAAATATCAAACTTTTATCTACACCCTCCTCAAATCTCCAAAGAATAATTCAAGTCACTATCCAAGGTCACTGAAGAAACACTGTTTCTGTGGGTTAGATAACACATCAGGCTGCTTACTGTTCAGTCTGAAACAGGACATGTCAAAGCCCTTACATTTTTTTTCAGTGTCAGCCTTTAAACATGCTTTACTGGATGAATGGAGCACAATAACTTGCCAAAAGATGGGGAATCAATTGACCGTTGTAATTATAGACTCATCCTATGATGAAAGAAAAACTCGAACCCACCCTAGAAGATGAACACTAATGACAATGAAGTCAGGGAAAGCAGTAGGCTCACAGCAAATGTTTGATGAGATAAGGTAGAAATGGCTCCTAAGGGTAATCATGGCAGTATGGAGAGAAAGACATATCCCAGAAGACTGGAGAACAATCATACTAGGGCCAGTGCACAAGAACAAAAGGAACATCCACAACTGTGGGAAGTAATGAGACATCAAATTCTTGTTTCATAACATGAAAGGTGTGGAGTGGGTGCTTGACAAACACACAGAAGTAGAAAGTAAGATGGGAAATAAGCATTTCAGATCCAGACCAGGATGCAACACAGCCAGTCCAATTTGTGCAGTGAGACAATTGAGAAGCTAATGACGGGAAAACAGTCCAACTGGGGATTCCTAGACTTCAAGAAAGCATATGACAAGGTGCCACAAAAGCTGATTTGGGTATTTCTGTGGTGGTTCAAAGTTGTAGAAACAGAATTAGAACAGACTATGTACAAGGACCCAAAGAGTTTTCAGAGGGGTTCCCAGTGGGAGTGAGTGTGCATCAGAGATCTTTTTTTGAGCCCACTGCTGTTCATACTGGTGATGGACATTAGCAAACAAATATGAGGGGACAGAGTTGCTTTTTGTAGATGATGTGGCATTACAAGCAGATTCTGAGCAAGAACATCAGCAAAGGATAGGGGAATGGAATCCATAACTGTAGGCACATGAGCTGAAACTGATTACAGATAAGACAGTTGTAATGGCAGTAAATGGGGAAATCAGAAGGCAAAATAGTGGAACAGATTAATGGCGTCAGGTATCTGGGAAGGTTGGTTGAGAAGAAGGGAGGTCAAAGCTAGAATCAGAAGGCACTGCAACTGACACAGAACATCAAGGGTAATATACGAAAGAAGAATGCCAAAGCAACAGAATAGTAAGGTGTACCACACTGTGGTGTGACCAGTATGTATGGTATAAAAGCCTGGGCAGTCAAGACTGAGCAGCTGAGGAAGTTAGAATTGATGGAAATTAAGAGCCTTTGATGGATGGTAGGATGCACACTATGGGACAGATGAAGAAATGAGGACATCAGAGCAGAAAATAAAGTAGTTTCAGTTGCAAAGAGACTAGATGACTATGGTATGAGCATGTGTAGAAAAACAGAAAACAATCTGCTGAAAATGATTTGGGACAGAGATGAAGAATACAAGAGTAAACAAGGACCTCCAGCAAAGAGATAGATGGACTGTGTGAGAGAAGATCTGTGACAGTCAGGCATAAGTGCTGAAGCAGATAGGAGAGTGGAATTCAGTTCAGAGAGATACAACACCAAGACCCCATGTAGAAAAAGGGGGAGGAGGAAGAGGATCTTTTTTTTTTTCCCCTTTGTCTTTTAAAGAAGGCATGAGAGTAACATGGAACCAAGAGAGATGGAGAGTGTTGACATGACACCTCAACCTCATGTAGAAAATGGGAACAAGGGGGTTGATGATGAAGTCTGACCAGGTTCATCTATAAAGCTATGGACTTAATAAATAAGGGCAGTGGTAACCTACAAACTCTCAACCCAAACCTGTTCAGATTTGTTAAGGGGATATTTCACCTATGTACAAGGACCCAAAGACTTAAGTACAAAGAGTGTTCAGAGGAGTTCCCACTGTGCATCAGAGGTCTTTTCTGAGCCCACTGGTGATAGACATTAGCAAACAAATCGGAGGGGAGAGATCAACAAAGTTGCTTTTTATAGATGATGTGGCATTACAAGCAGATTCTGAACAAGAACATCAGCAAAGGATAGGGGAATAGAATCCGTAACTGAAGGCACATGAGATGAAACTGAGTACAGATAAGACAGTTGTAATGGCAGCAAATGGGGAAATCAGAAGAAACTGAGAATTGATAAAGAAGGGAAAATAGTGGAACAGATTAATGGCATCAGGTATCTGGAAGGGTTGGTTGAGAAGAGAGGTCAAAGCTAGAATCAGAAGGAGCTGCAACTGGCACTAAACATCAAGGGTAATATATGAAGGAAGAATGCCAAAGAAACTGAAAATTAAGGTGTACAAAACAGTGGTACAACCAGTACATATGGTGTAAAAACCTGGGCAGTCAAGGCAGAGAAGTTGAGGAAGCTAGAATTGATGGAAATGAAGAGCCTTTGATGAGTGGTAGGATCCAATATATGGGACAGATGAAGAAATGAGGACATCAGAGCAGAAGATAAGGTAGCTTCATTTAGAAAGAGAACAGATTACTGTGGTCTGAGCATGTGTAGAAAAGCAGAAAACAATCTGCTGAAGATGATTTGGGACAGAGAGGAAGAATGCAAGAGGCAATAAAGACCTCCAGCAAAGAGAGGGATGGATTGTGTGAGAGAAGATCTGTGACAGTCAGGCATAAGTGCTGAAGAAGATAGGAGAGTGGAATTAAATACAGAGCGATGCAACAGTTGATATAAGACCCCATGTAGAAAACATGGGGGGGGGGTCTTTTTTTCCTTTGTCTTTCAAAGAAAGCAGGAGAGTAACATGGAACCAAGAGAGATGGAGACAGTTGACACAGCACCTCGACCTCATGTAGAAAAAGGGGTTTGATAATGATAAAGTCTGACCAGGCTCATCTATAAAGTTATGGACTTTATAAATAAGGGCAGAGGTAGCCTACAAACTCTCAACCCAAACCAATTTAGATTTGTTAAGGGGATATCTCACCTGCTTAACCTGGTTGATTCCTTTGTGAAGGTTACTGAAGCAATGGATGAGGAAAATCTGTATAGACTGTACATCTAAACCTCACAAAGGCATTTGACATCATCCCATAATTGGATATCACAGATATACTAGCCTAGCTAAATGTTAATCCTTATGTAACTCAGATAGCAAATTGGCCCACAAATAAAACATTGGAAATTAGGTTAGGTCCTGCCTTTGACCTGTCACTGGTGATGTACTTCGAGGTTCATTCCTTGGTCCATTCTTCTCTGGCATTTACTTCTTGGAGGTCAAAGCTACTTTTAGGTGTTTATGGCTAACCAAGTCTGCAGATAACTGTAAACTTAGTGGCATCACCAAGATATTTCAATAGGGCCTTTTCCAAACCAATAGCTGGTGTCAAAACCATGGACTAAAAGAAATGTAGAACAGTAACTTTCTGTAAGCAAGATGTCACTTGCACATTGACAACAAACCCCCTAAAAACTGATTCAGTTGTTAGGGACCTGAGAACATATTTAGACAATGAACTCTACTTTGATTAATTGGACTCCTTTGCTATAGTGTCTGCTCCCCAACTTCCATGTTATGCTCCATAACAGAGAATCTAGGGCTGTGGACAGGTATGTCAATGGGGTTTATTCTGCCATCTTGTGCCCTGATGCCAGTAGATTGTTTCCTATGGCCAGTCGTTTTTAGTGGAGCATGCCATGGCGAAGCTGTCCAACTTCACATGTTAGTTAGAGATTGCTGAGAAACTGATTAATATGGCCTCCAAGATTGGGGTCCACATTATCCACTGCACCTTTGTGGCAGATGCTGCAGCCAGGAATATAGTCACTGGTTTCTGCTCATGTAGAACTGTCCAGCTAAGGCTATTTTTCTTTACTTTAGGAAGTGCATTAAGATATCTTGAATGCTGTCACTGTGAGAATGAAATTATGATATGCAGACTGTAGAACCGTACCACACAGGATCTTCAAAGATGTGTAAATCCACACTTCATTTTCCCATTCTTCCAGAACTTTGAGGTGTTACAAACATCAAAGCATTCTTTTACTTTTACAAAAGGCCCTTCATAGGTTTATAGCCTAATGACCACTGGGGTGTAAACCTAACTAAGCATTCCAATTATATCCCAGAAGGTTATGTGCTTTAGAGGTTATTTTAAGGGATATATGAAAGTTAGGGCAAGATTATCCATTAGAGAGACGTGCTAGACTGGGGATGTATTTATGATTTCCTTTCCACTTATCCCTGTCCCTGTTGAATAGAGTTAGGGAAGAGTTCTGCTTCACAAAAAGCCTGTTCCAGAAAAGGGGAATTCTCTAAAACACATACATGTCCCTCCAATGTGTCCTATTTGTATTACAAGCAAACTTTAAACATTATTTGCAAACTGACAAAATCAAAGTAGGCTATATTTTCTCAAAGTGAGTTTCCTTGATCGTTGCTTACCTTGGCTGTCTTTCTGTCATTTAAGTTTGCATTCTCACTTTTCAAAGCGCAGCTCTTTCAGAAAGTGCTTTCCATAGCCTTAACAAGCTCTAACTTCATTAATTACAGTGCACTAAGTTCTATATATTTGCTGACATCAAGTGGAGGCCAGCGTTAGAAATGCTGCTATTTTGTTTTGCCCATAATCCACTAAACTGTTTATTTAGCAGATTAGTGTTACAATTTGGCTCCTAGAAAACAAACCTGTTTAAAGATTGCTCATCTTCATTTTGTGGATGACGTAAAACTGTATAGTTAATCAGATGAGGAATTGAAAGCACAAGTATAAATTGTTAAAACTTTCTCAGATGATACAAGAATGGCATTTGGTCTCACTAAAAGTGCAAAAGCAAGATTTAAAACCGGAAAACCACAGCATCAAGAAAGTACTTGGGGCAGTTTACAATATAAAGGAACTTAACCAGGAGGAAGTGTATAAATATTTGGGAATAGAGAAAGGATCAACACTTAAACATAAACAAATAGAGCATACATTTTGTGTAGAAAATGAATGCTGATATAAAAACTAGTCAGTTAATAAATTGACATACTGCACTCAGCACATGTGCAGCATTAATGTAATATTTACTTACTTTACAAAAAATACAGAGGAAACAGGCCCAACCTACTAATGCAGGAAATATCCAACTTTGTGACATGCTTAATGATGTGAAGAGAGGAAGTACTACTCTCATAAGTCCATAGATGGCCAAAGTTTGCAAGCAGGAAATAACAGTAAAGTGAAACAACAGAATATCCAGTAAAGACAAATTGATACATCCTTAGAATATGCAAGGAAGAGTCCAAGCTATAAGTTAATTTGCTCTTCTTGTTTTACTCTAGGGTGACTGACTGGCTGGCTCCAATAATTATTGCATAAATTGGACACAAGAACCATAGATATGAAAATCAGTGTATACCAAGATTATATATTCCTTGCTCTGCAGGAGGCATGGCTTTCTTCAAAATTCATTACATGTACAGATCTGTAATTGTGGGACTGTATACATATTTGCTGACCTTACCAGATCCAAACATAATGGAAGTTTTAAAAACATGAGAAGAAATCCAAGATGACATATTTGCTTAGTTTAACAGAAGCATTTTGGTGTGGAATGGAAATTAAACCAGAAGTAAAATCAGACAGCAGCTGAATGTGCTAAAAAAATAAAAGATCAGATAAGAAGGAAAAATACATAATTATAGCCACATGTAGAGATCTCATGGAACAATCTCATACAGACCAAAATGTGACACTGAAATGCTTAATGAGAGGGTGAATTAAAACCAAAAAATGAAAGCTTAATGGCTGCCCAGGATAGTGGTTCTGTAAAAAAACAAGTACTGGAAGTAGTTGTCCATCATGTAGTTGAGTGTGATACAATCATGGCAGAGGATCTATACACTGAAAGCCCCAATAATGTGGCAAGACTCTTGCACTGGGGAATGTGCAAACACTACAGTACAGCTGAGAAGCACTGGCAACATGAACCACCTGAGTATACAAGAATTATGGTGTGTACTTAAGACACTGTGGTGTAGCAATTTCAATTATCAATGTTAATTGATAATTGAAATTGCTACACCACAGTGGCTTAAGTACACAGAGACACACACTCATAAAATATCAAGATTTGCAGGCAGAAATGAGAGAGTACTGTGGAAGAAAGATACTCAGACAATTCCAACAGTAGTAGGAGCAGTCTAGTAAAAATGAATTTGGAGTTGTACTTAAGATATGCTACAGATGCATGTTACTCCATATAAACTATAGAAGGATGTAATTTTGAGCACATTACAGGTGCTAAGAAAAACTCTCGACTGACATCCAAGACTGAAACAATACTAATTTTATGTACTCTGACTTATGAATGGGGAGTCTATTCTCATCACTGTATTAGAAACCTAAAAGACTTGGAAAATTAAACTGGAACAATCCATAACCCTTAATTACCCCCTATTTTGCCTAAATAGATCTGGATCTCACCTTTCATATGTCCATGATTTTTGCAGAACTTCCCTTATTTTGTTTCACACCCGTGGTGGTGCTACGGTAGCATTGTCGCTTCACAGTAAAACGCTGTCCGGTTCAATTCTCAGCTAGAGCGTCTTCTGTGTGGAGACATGCGTGAATGGGCGTACCTTTGTTGAAGGTTGTACGTCAGGCCTGGCAAGCCGGTATGTAAAAATCAACTGCCAGTCATTAGCGGACCAGAGTTCCGCTGTGGTGACCCCTAACCGGGAAAAGCCAAAAGACACAAAATTTGTTTACGCTATCCATCCCGTATAATTTTTTTCTGTAATTACTTGAGGATTTCATAGTTCATTTTGTGTGGAAAGTGTATGCTGATATAAAACCGATTCAGTTAACAAATGGACATACTGCAGCATCAATGTAATATTTACTTACTTTACAAAAAGGTACAGAGGAAATAGACCCAGCCTACTAATGCAGGAAGTGAAGGAAAGCTCCAACTTTGTGACATGCTTGATGATGTGAAGAGAGGAAGTACTACTCTCATAAGTCCATAGATAGCCAAAGTTTGCCAGCAGGAAATAACAGTAAAATGAAACAGAATATCCAGTAAATTGAATTTGCAGAGTGGGAAGCCATCCAGAAGAAAGAGGCAGACTGCAGTTAAGTGCAAACAAAAGTTGTATATGATGTTTAAATCCCTAGATAAAGTAATTCTGATGATATTCATTGTGTGGATATGCAGAGTCCAACAGACTGGGATCCAGGGATGCCTTGTAGACCAGGCATGGCTCACCTCTTAGCCTGTAAGAAATGGATTATAGAGATAGGGATTTGAGGTGATATGTTGTTTTCACCCTCTATTCTTTTTGTGAGGAACCTCTGTGGACATTCCGGTTATAACATGCGCCTGGCCAGGGACATACCAAAGGGGGAGTTGTACTCAATGATGAGCCCAATACAGGCCAAATACAGTGAAATGATGACTTCCTTGGACCTAGATGCTGTGTCGTTGCTTATAAGTTGATCTCCTTATTATCTTAGACCCAGGTTGGTTAAAACCCATGTACCCCAACCCCTGACTACTGGTTCTACTCTCAGGAGTACATTATCAATGAGATAATTTCCTAGGATGGCTAACCTCCCAAATGGTAGTATTATACATTTGTTGACATTGGGTTTTAAGCCATGGCTTTAGCACCAGTTATTTGACTGTGTTAATTCTTCTATGACTGCTCCCAGTTTGCAGTCATTTGCAAATTTGATCAGCCAGAGGCCCTTGCCATTAGCCTAGACTTCCAAAAACTAGATGCCAAAATGGACTGAACTCAGTAAAGAGCACTGACTAACACTACTAGTGACTGGCCTCTTTGTAGAGGTGGTCTCCCCTATTCTAACTTCTTGATCCTGAGAGCCAGCTGACCGCCCAGTGCATATCATAAAGGTTTATGCCTATATTCATGAGTTGGGTACTGTATCAGGTGCCTTAGCCAGGTAAAGATGGTAGTATGCACCATTTTGTCCTCATCCATTGCCTTGCTGACCTCCTCAAAGAAGTCTACCAGGTTGAGTAGGTATGATCTGCCCTTGATGGAACCAAATTGGGTTTGATTGAGTATTTGAAGGTTTTCTATGTCCTTCCCTGATAATTCTTTGCATATGAGACTAATCAGACTTCTGGATCTATATGTCCTTTGGTGACCCACCCTAGTGCAAAGGGATAACCACCACAGCTCTTCATTCACATGGCACAAAACCTGTTTGAAGGCTATGCTTAAATAGTGATGTCAGT
Organism: Protopterus annectens; assembly: GCF_019279795.1. Classification (NCBI taxonomy): domain Eukaryota; kingdom Metazoa; phylum Chordata; order Ceratodontiformes; family Protopteridae; genus Protopterus; species Protopterus annectens. The sequence goes on from NC_056728.1 coordinate 964,824,001, forward strand.
GTTCCTGAAAGGTCTATTTAGCAAACAGTTCCCATTCATGCAGTGCTTTTAGCCTTAGAGAGCACATCTGTGACCTATTCCCTAGTGCTAATTGAGACGGTTGCTTGATGTAGTTTCCTGGGGAATATCTAGGGGGGAAGAGAGAGGTAAAACTGGAGCTAAATTTGTCAGCCAGCAGATTTGCTATGTTTTATGGCTCTGTGTAAGTTGCCCAATTTAAGATCAGTCATGCACATTCTCTGAGCTGCCTTCGAGGTTTTGGCCATACATAAAGAACTCCTTGTGAGAGGCTACCTTTATCTCAAATTTGGTTTTAGTAGACTTTATTTGCCCTCTTTGTTATTTATTTAGATTGAGAGCATTTTTTATTATGCTGGACATAACATTTCTTAATCTTGGCTATGACTTTTTTTTCTTTTGTTGTACAACCTATTTATGTTTGGATTCCACATGGGTGGTTTGTTTTTTGAGTTACTTCTGGACTTATTTCTGGTAGGAACAGCTGTCTTTATGGATTTCTTGACACAATTGTGCAAAGTTTCTGTGAACATTTCTGCAAAGGCAGCTGTTTTCTCAGTGTTTGGAGGAAGCTTGAAATTTTGATAGGTTATCACTTGCCTTAGAATAGTTCCTAAATTTTGTAGGGTTAAGCTAGGGTGACAGACCTGAGTTTTATTATGAAGGAGACTGCTTTGTAATCTGATATTACCACAGAAGACACTACACTACTCTAAGATATGGTTTAAAGCCATGGAGCTTTAAACATACAGCATTCTTCAATGTTTGCGAGTACCAGGTCAAGTATGTTTGCATCCTTAGTGGGCATATGGATTATTAGTCCAAGGTGCCTGCATTTACAAAGTTCTGGAATCTCTGGTCCTGTAAGTTTGAGGTCAGGTAAGTATCCAAGTTTATTGTGAGGTGCTTGAAGTTGCCCAAGAATATGACAGTATGTCAGATGGTGAGGGACTCCAGTAAAGCCCAAGTGTGAGTTATGAGTTTCTTGGGTCAGAGGGTGGTTTACAGCTTGCAAAGATATAAATATATAATCTTTGCCTGTGGAAATGTGGATATGGAGAAGCTTAAGCATGTCATCCTATTTGATACTTCCACCTTTATTCTGTGAATGTGTAATAGATGGCCTGAATCTGTGGAAGGCTTTGTAGTCCTGTACTGCCAGGGTTCTCCCCATGGCTTTAAATCTTGCCTCATTAATTGCACAGATGCTCACATGCTCCAGAGTGAGGAAAGCCTGGAGAGAATGCTGCTTCTCCTTTATGCTCCTGGCACTGAGCAGTAACACCTTTAGATCCCCTTTGGGTTTTATTTGCTATGTATGAAAGTTTGATATTGCCTAAAAAGGTACTATAGAAAAGGAAAATGTTTTAGGCAGTATTTGAAAGCCTAGAGGGGACAGATGAAGACCATCCCTGACAAAGCAATGTAGACTGTTAACCAAATCCTTCCATGTTGCCAAATATTGCACCCCCTTCAAATGTCATCAATGACTAAGACAATTCTTGAAGTCCATCATCTTTTGTTCACATTATGGCATCATCTGTGGTAAAGATAAAATGCTGCTCAATGCTAGTTACATACCAGTGTGGGACCCACCGTCTAAGAGCTCCATAATATCTCTTGCCATACTGTCTAGGGAGGTCATCTCAGGTCATTTACCGCCATGTGGACTACTGACTGAGTCATACTGGTACTTATGGTCTAATGAGTGAACAGGTGATTTGGTGGATCCTGGCCGGACAGATAACTGACCACGATTTTCTCCTTTTTCAGTCTGGTGAGTAGGACATCTGTATGTCTCACAATATTTCCTGTGACTAAAATATTGGGTAGTGTGTTGGCTTGACTTAAGGGTTTATAGTTGAGAGGGTGTGGCTGTGTTGGGTATTGTTTTTGTTGGTGTGATTTGGGGCTTTGTAGGCTGAATGTGTAGGATGTCTATGGGATTTACACATGTTGCACTGTGTTTTGGGTGAGTGTAATGTGTACATCACCAACAATCTGATTGTTATTTAGCTATCTTTGAGTGAGTCTTGCCTCCATTGCGTAATTTTATTTCTTTCATACTATATCCATTTGGCTAAGGATTATTTGGTTGTCAGGAAACATGAGACAATTCCTACATTGTCTTAGGATTCTCACATCTACCAAGCTGGTGGTGGAGAAATTGAAGTGCCCATCCATGGGTTTACAGTCTTTCTTACAAAGGCATTCTGGTAAAAACTACAACTAGCACATCAGTGCTCCTCAGCACACATAAGATGCTTTTTGCACACTAAGTACTGGATAAAGTTGCAGGGGAAGTGTTACAGTGAAAATTTAGTTTCTAAGTCCCTGCACCTGTACAATACACTGCTAAACACCACTGTCCAGTGAGCAGCAAAATGTATCAACTCAATGAAAAGTGACTAAAACTAAAAAGCCCTTTGGCCAATGAAACAATCTCACTTGTGTGTTTCCCAACTCTGACAGAGCAGTCTACCTTTCTACTGCCACTAGTATTGTAGTTCCAGTCTTCTTATTGTAAAGACAAAAACTTAGCTAGCCAGAAGTGAGAAGGTACTAGAAACAAATCAAGTAGTGTAGTCCCCAAGAGAACAATGCCTCAAGTAGCTTAACAGCACTCCAGATTATCCCATAAGGCATACTTTTTGAGGGCCATATCCAAGAATAGACTGGTCCTGAACATCCTTAAGAATGGCCACAAAATGGAGTTCCTTAACCGTTTCTATCTTATACAGCAGACTAGACAATGTCAGAGGAGTTGCTCATATTGTTGCAGCCCCCTTAACAACAAAAATGTTTGTGGAGATGCTTCCATGCTTTTAGCTGAGAAACAGTGAATGAGATTTGGTTTCTTTCCCATCTCTTTCTGGTTTCCAAGATGTCACATGTATTCCAGGCAACCCTAGATTTTTGAGATGTTATCAGTTATTTAGAATTTACATGGTTATAATACAAACTTAAATGCCTGCTCTTCTGGATAGTGTTACTAAATGATTTAGTTGACTACACAACAGAATATGAGAAATGCACAGACGTTTTTTTTCCCCCTGTCCTTTGGAGGGCGATAACATTTTATGAACATTTCCTCTGCCTTCAGTGTATTCACAAGCATATTCATCATGCAAGCAGAGATCCTTCTGCAATCAAACTTAGTTGCAGGCAAGGGAGCCCGCAGGATTTTTTGCAAGGGGGTGCAAACCCAGTGCCCCACACAGCCATTACAGGGTCCCATTACTTGGCTATTTCACCCCAGTTGCCATAAACACTGTTCAAAATTCTCAGTGTGCATACTGTTTTATGCTTTACTTCTACAATGATTACAGATATCTAGATTTAATTAGGAATTCATGATGTGTTTTTTTTTTTTTTTTTTTTTACATACCCCATGTACATTGCAACTAACTCAAGCGAACTTTTATCTGCCAGCCCTTTTGAATTCTGATCAAGAAGGCTTGGCTGTTCAGTTCTCTATACTAGAATAATTTCTCATTCATTGCTAATAATCATTTTATTTACTTGGGTACTAACAGAGTTTTCCTTTTTACCTACCATAAAGACAAGGATTTGTTTCATCTCAAAATACTTCCCCTTGTTTTATTTATTTATAAGTGACTTAGAAACAACTACTGGGGGAATAGTGTTCATTAGCTAGAAACAAATACTGGGGAATAGTGTTCATTAGCTCAGTATTTCTCATGTAGGACACTAAACTGAGCCCCATGAGCCTATTCAGATTATACAGATTAGTTTATAACGCTAGTGTTATTTGGCTTCCAAGATTAGCTCTCAGTAACACAAGTTGCTATTTAAATAAAAGCTGGCTTTCTGTGCTCTGAATGCATGACACATTATAGCTGTATTTAACTTAAACTGTGTGTAGTCACTAAATTATGTATATCTTTTAATTAATGCTTAATCAAGCATTTCTTTATAATCCCAACATTGATACAGTTGCAAGTCATCTTTTTAAAGATAATTCCAATAGCCCTAATATATGCACATTATTACTTCTTTTTTTTCAAGATTAGTTTTACTGAGTGGGTGAGGGAAATTCTGGGTGTTTTCTGCTTTTGTGTGGTTGACCCTTAGTTATATGAAACTGGGTCTGTTATCAGTAATGTGAACAACTTCATTGTATGCTTAAGTAAAAGCTTTAGACCTTATTTCTTGACACAGACATTACAGTATCCTTCCTGTTACTGTGATAAACCAGAGTAGCCATGCATAAGTGTACATATGATTATAATATAAAATAATTATATCCCTTCTATAATACAGCAAATTTATAGTTTTGAACATTTTTTCAGCAAGCAATGAAACAAAACATATGAACTAATAACAACAAACTGCCTAATTCAGAACATTTCAACCGTAAAAGGCCACTTAAACTTGTCATTACAATCCACCAATGTCAGTCAGTACGCACAATCACTGCAGAAGTAAAAGTCATCTGAATAATTCCACATTAAAGAGATCTGAAACTAATGAAGAGGTTGTTGCTAGAAAACAACTTTATATTTCAGTGTTTCATCTACAAATTCAGTGCCTACTGCCCATAACGAATAAATTGCCCATGCTACATTCGAAAAATGGTGAGCTAGTATATTGCAATAGGGAATGGGTGGCAAACTGAAAAACAGGTTCATAGTTACTAGGCATTTCCTCCAAAGGAGGACATACTCAGGACTGCAGTATCCCATCTCCTTAAAATACAAATCTACATGCTGTGGAAGTAGAATCTAGCCTTCTACATCAAGATGCAAGTATGCTACCTGCTGTGCTACTAACGCTGCTTTAAAATTCTATATGACAATAGTGATACCATTTGCTGAGCAAACTTAGCATGAGCAGCAGTAAATTTCTCTTCCCTTGAAGCTCACAATTTCTTAAAAATGCACTTGAAAATAAATTCCACCTGCTAACTCTAATTAGAGCATTTCACACTCTCTCTCTCTCTCTCACTCACACACACACACCCCTCATCGTCTTAGTGCAAGAAATCTGGACAAAGCCTAAAAAAAAACAGGGATATTTTATAAATATTGCCCTCGTGAACTTAGAAAATTGCTAAAAGTAACAGAATTTGTTAGTATGCATTTTTCTAAAGGATATGACGTCTAAAACTCAAACATATGTTATTATTTAGCAACTTCAATCCTTTTAGGAGTAATATGGGGCTAAAACCTGGACAGCTGAGGGGTATGCTTACCTCACTCTTATACATACATACATACATACACACACACTACCTCTTCAATCTCAGCACAAGAGATCTGGACAAAGCCTGTTATAATGTTGGGGACAAGGGCCCAAAACTAGGGACCCATTTAGAAAGTTGCTGCAATAACAGGATTTGTGTTAGAACGTGTTTTCTAAAGGATGAAGTCTGAAGCTCAAACACATCATTATTTAGTAACTTTAATCCTTAGCTCATCCCAGTGATTTGTCAAAAATATATATTTTTTATGAGGAACAGACCAAAAATATAAGGCAAAAATCTGGACACTCTGTAAATCTTTACAGTTCTGAGGTATGACACCTACCTCCTTAGAAAGTAGATAGAAGAACAACATTTGTATTAATATGCATTTTCTGAGGATATGAAGCCTAAAACTCAAATGTCTGCCAATATTTTGACTTTATCCTCAGTGATTTGCAAGAAAAAAAACAAGTTCATGAGAAAGAAACCAAAAATATGAGGCAAAAATCTGGATAATTGTGAGGTATGACCCCCCCCCCCTTACTTACACACACAGACCTACCTCCCTCTTACACACACCTCCCTCTCTGTAGAGCAGGTGTTTGCTTTACCACTAGTTGTCTTTAAGTGAAGAAGTTCAAAGAGTGCTGCATCATTTGTAGTATAGAAGTCTAAGCTGAAATCACCCCTCAGGAGTCTGCATGATATTGAAGAGAGGGGCAAATCATTTAGTCTATCAAAATGGCTAAGGGTACTCAGACCTGAGATCTTTTTAGAGAAGAAACATTGAGGGCTGTCAAGTTGCTTTAGATGCTTAAGGAGGTACATACCTCAAATAATCTAATTATTATCCAAAACCCAATCATACTCCTCTGTGTTAAGCATTGATCAGTGCTACTATGCTCTAGTCTCACATAAACGTTTCAACAGCAGCAGCACCACAGAACAGAGTTAGAAACCTGTAACAGCCTTAAAAGCTGTAGTACAATGTGCACTGAGATGAATAAAGTGGGACTATAACTTCTTTGGTTTTGGGGAGATACCATGAAGGATTAGTGCAAGGTAGAAGGATTTTTTAACCACTACCGAGACTTAGTGGTCAAAGAAACGTATATTGTCATCATGCATATCCAAGTCCCTGACAACTGTCAAATTTTTAAGTGGAATGTTATCCATATGCAAACAGTAGTGATGCTGGATTCACCAAAGGAAACTATGTGGCATTTCTTGCTGATAAGTCCATGATTAATACAACAAACACTTGTTGATCCAGCTCTTCTTGGAGAATTTGAGTATCAGAATGGGATTTCACTACTGCTCCCAGTTTGCAGACACCAGCAAACTTGGTTTAGCTTAGTCCTGTCATGTCGGCCTCAAATAAATATATAGCAAAATGGAGGGGGCCCAGGACAGACCATGCAAAACACCACTGATGACATTCTTCTGTCTAGTGCAAACACTCCCGATCTTAACAGTACAGGGTTCTCTCAGACAACCAAGTACTTATATTCTGCAACTAAGTGTAGCTATACCAAATGAACAGTGTTTGTATGTGTTAATACTGCTTGTGGTGTTACTGACTTCCCCACAAATTTATGACCAACAACTTAGTATGTTTAAGTAATGAAGGTGTGGGTCCCCCCACACACACACACACATGGGGCATTCAGGTGGGAATAAAATACTATGCTATTATTTCTTGGTGTTAGGGGCTTCTTTTAATTAATAATTCTGTGATAATAATCAAACTTTGTATGTATTTTTCTGTGAGAGTGGTTGCCATATTCTATAATTTTTGAATGGGGGGTTGATTTGATTCGTTCCACTCTCCTGTTTTCATTGATATGTTTAAGTGACACAGGAAGGCTCCAGCAATGATATGTAGACTTTCTTACTAAGAGGGTCTAATTTTATGCAAGTAATCCTTGAGATGGTCAGATAACACACAGGATGTAAAACCAGTTATACCAACTTAAGACACACAGAAATAGGGGGAGGGGGGAAAACACCTTCAGCAGAGATAAGCAAAAATAACAGTGCACAACTCTGAAGTCAGCCAGCAATGATATAAAATTAGTCAAACAACAATTACCAGTACACAACTCTGAAGTGCCAGAAAAATATACTCAGCTCTGTATATCTCCCAATAGTTTGAAGAGCACTCTTCCAGGACACAGGAAGGCTGCAGCAATGATATGGCTTTTAGCACTTGAATTTGCTTATTCGTGATCAGCACTTGTTCAGAACTCAGAACTTGTAAGTACTAAATAACAAACTAATTACTACAGCACTCCACCCTCCTCATTACCTAGAGGAAACCAGTTTTGGTACTTACTTTCCTCACTTGCTTAGAGAAAAACAGCTCTTGTAATCACTTTCCTCACTTGCTTAGAGAAAAACAGCTCTTGTAATCACTTTCCTCACTTATCTAGAGGAAAATAGTTTTTTTATTCAGGCATGCCCAAGGGTCAGCTCCCAGTGTTCTCTCCTATCTGATGAATCTGGGCATCTTAGGGCAATGTAGAAATTGCCTCATGTACACAGACAACCCTCTCCTCCTACCACCCAACACTACAACCTGTGAGAGATGCACTTATCTAGCCAAACTAGAGTTAAAGCTCTCTCCAACCAAGACTGAACTTGAAAGTCAAGAGGAGAAGGTAAACACTTGCACCACACCACACTCATCACATAGTCTAACAAAATCAACACCACCAAAATCCACACATAGAAACACAAAAACATTTGCAGAAGCTCTCAATAATAATCTGCTCAAGCAACAGAGACCTCCAAAGCACAAATGCAAGCAACCTCCACCCCAACACAACCCAAATAACACATAGCCCGCAGACTCAGTGTGCCACTCAACCACAGCCAACAAGGCAAAACAACGTACCCAACACACTAGTCATAGGCGACTCTATAGTCAGGCACACTGATGTCCCACTCACCAGGCTAAACAAGGAGAAGGTTACTGTCAGCGGCCTGTCAGGTGCCAGGATCCGCCACATAACCCACGCACTCAGGTCACTCCACAAGTACAAATGTGACTCTGTCATTGTCCATGTTGGTGTGAACAACCTGAGACATACCTCCCCGGACTACATGAAGAGAGACATGGAAGAGCTCTCCGATCTTGTAGCCCAGGCAGGTATGACCCTAGCCCTGAGTAGCATTCTGCCATCACCCAGAATGATGCCGCAGTACAAGGACAAAATGATTGACTTCAACAATTGGCTAAGTTTCTGGTGCCATTCTAATGGGATCCAGTATCTGTCTGCCTGGGATGACATGGTCGACAGACCACAATGCTTTGCCAGAGATGGCCTGCACCTGTCACCCCTGGGATTCCAAATACTGGCTAAGGTTTTTGCCACCCCTATAGTGCCTTTTTTAGGCAAGGTTCAAATGACAAATTTACCACCGTAACAGGAACAGGCAAGCAAAAACTGAGGGTGATGCTAGAAGTCTAAATAACAAAATGCACTCCCTAAAATGGAGAACATTGATATCTGTGCAGTGACTGAGACCTGGTTCAAGGCTCCAGAGAGCACCCCTGCACTACCAGGCTATAACTCATACCAAACTTTTCGGCCATGTAACCTGGATTGGAACACCAAAGTCGGAGGTGTGTCCATATTCATTAAGTATATCCACACCTCCAGGCTAGTTGCTCAGCATAATGCAGCCGAGGTTATCCAAGTGCAACTAACTCTGGGCAAAACTGCAATCCAAATTGTAGCTTGCTACAGATCACCCACCATGTCTCAGGATTCCCACTCCTCTTTTCTTGATGTACTGGAAAATATTAGGGTTCAACCAAACACCCTAATAATGGGCAATTTCAACTACCCCACCATTAACTGGGAAAACTACTCATGTACCAACTCCTTCACTCAACGATTTCTGGAATTCATAAACTCCAATGCCCTGGATCAACTTATCCACACCCCCACCAGGGGCAACAATATCCTAGATCTAGTCATTACCAATATGAGTGACCGGTGTTCCACACCTGAAGTCAATGCCTCATTGGTCCAATCCGACCATAAGCTAATTACCCTAGATATCCACATCCTGCCTCCACCCCCATTAAGGAAACCATGGTAAAAAATTTCTCCAAAGCCAACTTTATGCTTCTTAAGACAGAAGTGGAGAACTTTATGACACCCATGCAGATGGACAATACAGTTACAACTACTGAATCCTACACAATTGCACTTTATAAGCACTTACATGAGTGCATGGATCGTGCTATCCCAAACAGAACGAAGATGTTATCCTCCAAAAAAAAGAAGCCAATGTGGTGGTCCCCTGCCATAAACAAACTGTACAACAGAAGGAAGAAACTCATGGAAAAGAGAGTAAAATCCCACGAGTGGAGGAGCTCCCTGGTCAGCCTCAGTAAGAAGCTGTGATCCGTGATAAAATCCTCCAAAGCTAGTTACGAAAACAAAATCGCCACTGATTATAAGGACAACCACAAAGCAATCTATAGCTATGTCAAGAATCTCAATGGCAACACTCAGATCTGCTCTGAGTTACAGCACAATGGCACTAAATATACAGACCCAACTGATATTGCCAACATCCTGGCAGATAGGTTCAGTACTAACTTTACCCCCCTCTCACCCCCTAAAGAGCCCATCTCTATACCGGAAGAATGCAAAGTTCCTGTAATCACGGCTGCACAGGTAAAAACCACGCTCTCCAAAGCCAAGAACACAGCATCCATGGGACCAGACAACAACCCTGGGCTGCGTTCTGCACAAACTACAGAACGAACTGGCACCCCACCTAAGTACCATGTTCAGTCATAGCCTCACCTCAGGCTTTGTGCCTGCTGAATGGCGCACAGCAACGGTTATCCCACTCCACAAGGGAGGAGCCGCCACAGACACAGGGAACTACTGCCCCATTAGCCTGACAAGCCTGGTCTGCAAGGCCATGGAACGTATCATCATGGAACTTATAAACAAAGACACTGGTAATCTCCAAACTCTGGATCCCACCCAGTTCAGGTTTGTAAAAGGCAGATCATGTCTCCTAAACCTGATAGACTTCTTTGAAGCAGTCACCAAAGCCGTAGACAAGGGTAAGGTGGTTCACACAGCCTATCTAGATCTTGCCAAGGCTTTCAACACCATCCCCCACTCTGGAATTATAGATAAACTCACTAAACTAGGTATAAATCCCTATGTCACAAGATGGGTTGCCAACTGGCTCACTGACAGAACCCACACTGTGAAAGTAGCAGACTCCAAATCCAACTTCAGACCAGTGACAAGTGGAGTACCACAGGGTTCATTCCTGGGTCTTCTCATGTTTGGTATCTACTTCTCTGAAGTACAGGCTAACACAGAAGGTCTTTGGCTAATGAAGTTTGCAGATTACTGCAAACTAGGTGCCATAATAGAAACTCCTAACGATGTGGACATCCTACAAAAGGGCCTCACTGAGACAGATGCCTGTGTCAAAGCCATGGCCTCAAGCTGAATGCCAAAAAGTGCAGTGTCATCCCCTTTGGTAAAAACTCTGTACCCATGAACTACAACATAGGTGGTAGTATACTTAACACTGAAAGTGTGATGAGACCTTGGGGCAGAGGTGGACAGTAGTCTCTCCTTTGATAATCACATCGCCACAGTAGTCAGGAAATCCTTCTACATGGCACACCTCATCAGAAAAGGTTTCTCATCCAGAAAAAAAGAGGTCATTGTTCCCCTCTACTCATCACTCATTAGACCCATTATAGAGTACAACACCCCTTTTGGTATGTACCTCACAAGACATCTACAACAACTGGAAAGGCCACAGAAATACCTCACAAAGATGATTACTGGCCTCAAACAGATGCCCTATGCAGACAGTCTCAAAAAAACACCAACTTTACCCCATCGCATATCACCTACTCAAAGGTGATCTCTGCCCAACATACAAAGCTATCAAACCCAGAGCTGTTGGACATGCTCCACTTAAAGAAATCTCAATCCCTCCAAGCTACACACTCTAGGGACCTAAACCTTGTCACCACAATAAACAGAACATGCCAGAGGGATAGCTTCCTGTCCCAGAGACTTCCCATACTCTGGAATAAACTACCTATCTATATCAGACAAAGCTCCCAGTTAGTACTCAAGAAAACTCTTAGTGATTGGATGGGAAATAGGAAATTCACCCCGAGGATCACATCTGTGGCTTTGCTCGACAGTGGCACAGGAAAATAATTTTCTTGGGTGGCAAAAGCCAGGATACCTTTTTGGCTGGGCTTGTATAGGCCCCAGGGCCAATAGCCTAGTACCTACCTATGAACCTATGTAACAGAATCATTCTCTTTTGATAACATGGGTGTTTTGAATCACAGATGAACTCTCAGTTTACAGCAGGCCAAACAAGACAAACTGTATCTGCAGCTAGTGGCCTTTAGCTTATTGGCCTGAATGTATTACTGAAGACCAGCGTCATTGTACATTCAAGAAAGTGTACCGAAATACTTTTATTTTGGGGGACATCTGCATATCTCCCATGGTGCCTTGATAAAAGGAGGTTTGTCAGTATCTTTGTACTAAGTAGCCTGGGTCTTTCTTGTTGAGTCCTACATAGACTTACTGTGGGATTATAAATAAAGAAATAAAAATATTTTGTTCTCATTTTCCTTTTCCTTTGTAGAGAGTGCAGTCAGTAAAATCAGAAAACTAGTACATTTGCCCTCATTGCCTGTGTGTATAGCACATGACAGAGAAGTATTAGACTTCATTACACTGCGTCAGCAGACAGCCAAGGAAATGTATAAAAATATTCCTGTTTTCTTCTCGCAAACTTGTGTTTTGCACAAAAAGATAGATATTATTAATAGAAATCTCATTTTAGTTCAGTCAGGGTGACAGCAAGAGAATGAAGGGAAATGTCACATCAGGCTTTCTATTTTTGACCATATGAGACAGTGACTAACTAACACCTACAGAACTGTACTGATGAGTCTCTGTTTCTTGTCCTCATATTCTAAGATATTCATTGCACCAACTTAAAAAAAAAGATCTTGTAAAATGACTTCTATTACAGATTTCAAAATTATTACACATAAGATTTTTCAATGTTAATATCCACTTTGAGAACTCAAAAAGCTCTTTCTCTTAATAAAACTCAGCAGAAATTTCACATCTTTCCTTAACAACACATCTGCATTTTTTGTGTGTGCGTGTTTAGAATCTGTTGCTAGGGGAAGAGGAGGCATGGAACACAAGAAGTTTTGCCGATTCTGCTGTGTCAGTAACAGAAATCTGAATGAGCTCTCAGCTGTATAATGACCCAGAGATGGTCCTTTCATTACATCACAGTGACCAGGTGTTACACTCTGGTCACCAAGATCCCACACAGACCAGCCTGCCCTGCCTCTTTCAGTGTGATGTCTGCATCCTGTGAACCATCTGCATTTATGTGCAGGGCCAAGAAAAAGAATACAAATGCTTTAACACAAAAACAGGTACTCTTCCATTAATAATTTTTGAACTACGTATTCCAGAAGGAAAACAGAGGAAAGATGAATGTGTCTTTCTGCCAGACAAACATACTATGGATTATAGTTAAAAATGTACCTTAAAATGCAGAAGGCTAGTGGTGTATAAATGTTCTGAGTATGAATAACAATACACAGATAATAGTGCTAGTAATATGCAGAAGTAAACTGTGCAAAGGGTACTGGGCAAGTACAGCGTGCAGTCTTTTACAACAAGAATACTAAAGGTATAAATACAAAAGCAAAGATAATAGTAAGTTAATGTGGAGCAGTAAACCATTGCAAATGTTGAAGGAATATTGTCGGATTAGAAGCTCGACTGAAGTTATTAACTGCATGCAGCTGGAAATGGTCAGTGGACAAATGATGGGCTTGAATGTCCCATACTGATTAAGAATTATCAATTACTCTGTTAGTCTGAAATTATGTTGAACTGATACATATATCAGTGAACAGGCCAGCATTATAAACCCCATTATATCAACACCGCGTATGCCAATCAAATAACAATGGTAAGCTATATCTCTGGTTCAGGGAATATTATGATCATAAAGGTTGCCTGGTTACTAAATATGGATAAAAGGGTTGTGGACTACTTGGGTCTACAATGGTAACAGAACATAGGGCTAGGACAACAATAATGAGCTTCTTTTCTTACTTTATTTTAACTTTTATTTATCATTTGCTGATCAAATAAATGAACTCTGAGCACCCTTCTTAGCCACCACATTGGCCATTACACATAAAAATGAAAGAGCACAGAAACCATACAGTAATAGCAACATAAATGACAGCAAGCATTTCACAGACAAAAACAAAATGATAGCATGATGCAGACAATAAATCTGGCAACAGCAGTAACAACCAACGGCAGCATCGTAGACTAATATGAAAAATTGTCAAATATACATACTCATCTCATCTATCGATTTAATAAAAACACACTTGCAGTAGTATAGCCAGTTACATCAGTATTTCCAAAAATGAAAAGGCTGAAATATTTTAAACATGCATATATATATATATATATACACAATCCCCAAAAATACTACAAGGTTATGTAAATTCCTAATACAAAGTAAAGATTTGCACCTTATGTTTTTGACTTTAATATCACCTACTTTCACTCATACACACTTTATATTTTTCTTCAAAACACCAACTATCCCATGTCTGCATCCTTTGTACTACTTTCATGTGTGCACACTTTGTTTTTCTTCCCAAGCACCAGCTATCTCGTGTACACATCCTTTATATTTGTTTACAGTATTGACAATACTTTTTACTTTAATAACATCTACTATCACATGTGATGCCACCTTCAGCACCATCTTACCACATTGTGTGCTTTGAAAGAGAATGTATGTTATAGCATTTAATATGTGTCCCCATCTTGTCTGTCAACACCTTGTGTATTGTTCCATATGTACCCCCATCACCATCTTGTCTATCAGCAACTTGTGCATTATGGAAATGAGCAGTTGGAAGCTCATATATACCACCCCATACACCATCTTGTGTGTAACTAATTTTTGTACTATGGAAAGGAACAATATGCTGTGACATTTAGTATGTACCCTTAGCACCATTTTAACATTCAGTGCTTTGTGCATGTTGGAAATCGACAGAATGATGTGGTGCTTTCTTATGTACCCTCCCAGACCCATCTTACCTATCAGTACCCTGTGCAGCCTGTAAATGAACAGTATGCCCTAGGGCCCTGTATGTGCCTCCCAGCACCTTATCCATCAGAACTTTGTGTATTTTGAAAATTAACCTTACCCTGCAGTGCTTCATACGTACCCCCTATAACAATGCTGCCTCACAGTATGAGGTTTTCCAGTTTAGTCCCCAGCTTTCTGTGCAAAGGCTACATGTCTTCCCTCTGTTCTTTTGTCCCACACCATATCTTAGTCCCTGCCTCTTATAAGCAAACACACACACCTCCCTCCCTCCTACAAACACACACACACACACACACACACACACACACACACACACACACACACACACACACACACGTCTTAAACACTAAAACGCACACACCTACCTCTCACTTCTACATTCGTCTGGTGCGTCCACAGTCCAAACATCCTCTGGAATTCAAATTCCCGGTAGGCGCACGAAAGACGAAGACATATACCATCGGTCGCACAGACACAGAATACAAAAACAGGTCACAAACACCTGTTGCATCTGTGCAACTGGACGGGATGCAAAGGGCGTTCTTAAATAGGAACGCCCTTAAAAAAAAAAAAAAAAAAAAAAAGTTTTTTTAAATTAAAATAAAATTAATTTCTCAGCCCGCCAGTTCCAGGGGGGTGCAAGTGCACCCCGTTGCACCTGCCTGCGGGTGCCCATGGTTGCAGGATACTCTTTCCTGCAGGTCTGGCCTTAGTTATCTGATACATGCACACTAATCAACAGCTTCATTTCATCTTTCCCATTGTAAGAAATATTAAAAAAAAAAATTTGAGAGAAGTAACAGCTAGTGAAATTGTCATTTTTGGGTAAAATTCAGTTACTGGCCAGTAAGAACAATACCCGAATGCCATCAAAGACATTTTGAGAATCCAAAAGAAAATCAACCAGAAAAGGTGAAACAGTGGCTGGGAATAATCCAGCAGCTGTTCAGCAAAACAACAGTTTAGCCTTCATCCTAGGTACAAGAAATGGTTTCCAGCAATTTCAAGGTAAAACAAATCAAATGTACTCAAAGTGATTAAAATAAATGAAACACTGAAAGACTATATCAACTCAAACAAAAAAACTCTGGACTGGAATAAACTTTAAGTAGCCATTCAGATGAACTGACAAAACTGGAAAAATCAGAGGCTGAAATGAACAAAAGGCTGCCTGAGTATAAAGCTTCTCGAGGAGAGCTGTTTCAAAAAAATGGAGTTAGAAGAAAGAGTGAGCAAAACAACTGGAAGGACCAGACAGTATTAACTTTATGAAATCACACAACTAAGTGGACTGGTATTCCACAGCAGGATTTGCTAACTGAAACAACACATCAGGTGTTTGTGTGAAATCTGTCCATGTGCAACCAACCAAGACGTACATTAGAAAAGATGCAGTCATAACAGGAAGAAAGAGTTGATCCTGCCAAAACTGAGACAGAAGGGAAAAGTATTAAAACTGCAGACAGCAGAGTGCATATGGAAAATGATTATTTACTCCATTCACTCCAGGTAAAGGAGAAGCACATTTATCCCAGCAATAAGGGAATATTCAAGAGGCATGTGTGAGATCCAAGTTCCTGTATCCAACTCTCTTCAGAATATCCTTTCCTGGAGGATCAGAAATAATTTCTGATGGAGAACAGGCTAAGGAGAAAATTAAAAAAAAAAGTTTCCCAACAAAAAGTGAACAATCACACAGGGGACTTTCCCTCTTCATTCTTCTGACAATAATCATAAAGAAATTTTGCCATTAAAATATTTTCCAATGGAAAATACTTCAGATACAGAAAACAATACAGGAGTTGACTAGAAGAATCAGGACTTGAAACAGTGTATCAGAATGGAAGATTGAGATGAGCACAATGAAAACCAGCAACAGAAAGTAGTGACTAAATGGGAGACTATAAAACATCAGTCACATTTGTGAAAAAGACTGGACTTTTGTTGACTTTGCTAAACTTGTGAGTAGACTCCAAAGCATACACCCCATTTTGTCATTTAATGTTCTAAAGGAGAAAAAATAATGTTAAGTGCAACAGCTTTTTTTTTCATCAGTATTTGTATAAAAAAGTATGGTAGTCTTCAGTGACTGTTGTTTGTGTTAAAGATATTAAAGTAAGCAAGTTTTTTACTGTTAAGAAATGTAGGCTTTACTATATAACAACAGAAGAATAGCTGGAAAGAAGCAAGATTAACTTTACTGACCCAACATTTCCAAAAGGAACACTGAAGAAAACCTAGTATAGGCAGTGAAGCAAACTACATATTACCACTTGTGTATATATACATTATTTGGTCATTGGACATGTTTGTTGTGAAGGATTATGTAATTTTCAAAGAATTGCATGTAAACTAGTTTTATTATTTGCAAAATACTAGATGTAAACAAACTTTACTGGCTTGGTCAATTTTCAGTTGAAGTATTTTCCTATGTTATATGCATTTCTGGGGGTCATTTACACTATTCTTTGATTAGAACTAGCATGATAAACATCATTGTTCACACTTGGGAACATTTGGTCACTTTGACTATATTGTGTTAGTCACTAGTCATGCCCATCCTAAAATTACTGTACCTGTTGTGGGTGTATGAAATTGCTATTTGATTACAGAAAGTTTAATGCTTAGTCAAAAATAAAAATGAAGTAACAACAATTTTTTCCTGATATGGGCAAGTATCTGATACATGAATGGCATTTTACAATTTTACACAACAGAATAAATACTTTTTCAGAAAGAAAGCAATATATGTTCTATTTTTTTTTTCAGATGTGAGATGCTAGCTGCTCAAAAGTACTTTACTCTTGCCCAGGCTGTTGAAACAGTACTGGAGAATTCTGACAGTGACACAGAAGATAACATTCCAGAAATCTGTATTCTTCCACCAGTGGATGGGGATGATTCTGAGGTTGAACATATTGATGAAGGTCCAGATGAACCATCAGATGTTAGTTTTATCTGGGCCCTGTTCTGCACCAGAGAACATGTCCAGTTCTCCACAAATTACTGCAGCAGTTCCTCATGACACTGAAAAACACCCTTCACACAGTTGTACAAGAACATGCAGAAGTAAAGGAAGCTGTTCATACTGTGGGTGAAGATGATGACTACAGTTCTTCAGAGCAAAGAAGATGAAAACTACAAAGCCGTCTGAAGGTGTGGCAGAAAGTATTCAAAAATACAGGTATTCAGAGACAGTGCAGGTACCACCCTCAAGCCATAAGACTGGTTGGAAACCAACAAACAAGTTCACGGAGCATATGAAATCTGAGGACATAACCAGACTACTTGATACACATCCAGAACTGCTGCTGCTGCTGATGCCACTGGAGTTATTTGACACATGTTTTGGTGACGATCTGTTTGATTACTTGAAAACCCAGCTGGAACTGTGTGCACATAATGATAAAAATACACCAGGGTTTTCAACATCCACAGAAGAAATTAGAAAGCTTGTCGGCATTGTTCTGCTATCAGGATCCCACACATTGCCCAGAGAAAGAGATTACTGGAGCATGGCTGATGACTTAAGTTGTGATGGAGTGAAGAAAGCAATGACCAAAAACAGACTCCAGGAAATTAAATTTTTCCATGCAGCCGACAAGAATCTGGAGTCTAAATCTAAATTTGCAAAAGTGAAACCTGTTGATAGTGATAGTCTGAACAGTGCATTGCTGTTTGGTTTTGGTGTATCTGAAGAGAGAATCGATGGTTCCATATTATGGCCGCCATGGGGCCAAAATGCTTATAAGGGGCAAGCCAATAAGATTTGTCTATAAAATTTGGATGCTCTGTTCTTCAGAAGGATTCCTGTCTCAGGCTTCTATTTACAGTGATAAAGCAGATTAGCCTGAAAACGTTGGTACTGTGAGTGGTGAAAAGGCAAAGATTCCACAGCCAAGAATGATAGCTGACTATACGTCAGGCATGGGTGGCGTGGATCTGCTTGATCAACTTCTAGCAGCATACCATCCTATGATAAAGTCAAAGAAGTGGTGGAATTTTCTAGTAAATGTGTTCAACATGACAGTAGTTTCTGGGTGGAAACTTCATAGCAAAGTTGCGCCATCTTCAAACGGTCTCATACATCCCAAATTTTGCCGGGAAGTTACCAGGGGCTTCCAAAGGGAGTACCTCACTGCAGACTCAGTGGTCCCCACTGTAACAGTACCGCATCTTGTGTGATATGTTGGCACCCAACACTACCCTGAGTCAACATCACAAGGGAGGTGTGCCTGCTGTCAGTCGAATGCATGAAAGAAATGTGGAAAGTGCGACAAGCAAATTCACATCAACTTCTTTGAACTGTACCATACTAAGTACTTTGGAACTCTGCTAGGCTTGATGTCTTGACAAATTGCCATTTGAAAATTCAGTGAATTTACTTTAGACTTTTGACATATCACATATACTGTAAAAGTAATATGAAGATGACAGTGGTACAATACAGTTAAAACATTAACATTACAAGATAGATGCAGTTGGACTTTTTATTTGGGAATGTGGGTATAATTTTTTGAAGTTGGTCAATTTTACTGTGAGCTTGCATTACTTTTATCTCAGAAGACAAGGAAGTGTCAGGAAATATGATATTTAACAGATGTTGCCTTTTATTTATACACCTGGGAAAATAAAGGTTAATATACTGTGATCTTAGGCTGCTGGGATGAGATGTAAAAGTGGATTGATTGTTATATATAAAAAGTACATTTTGTAAGCAGGTAGGCTTGAAAAAATAAGACAAGATGATAAAAGCACTGAAAAATAAGTTTCTTGAATCTGCAAACAGAATTAGCTTGTTTTTTTTTTCCATCAGCAAATGTTCTCAGTGGGAGAAGTTGCTGCTGAAGGCAGTTGTACATTATTCATACACTGATTTCTTTATGTATCTACAGAGATGTTAGATGATTTTTCCCCATCATTGCTGAATGCTTTTACATGGAGATGAGCTGCCTGCAGGTGTGAGGAATTAATCTGAGAGTTATGAGCATTCTTTGTTGAGGGAAATGGAAAATTTAAAGGAACAACTGGTAGCCATTCTGTGAAAAATAACATTTGAAATTAAAGGAAGTGAATAAGAGATAGCAGCCTAAATACTGGAATGCATTTAATAGAACAGTGTACAGTTTAGCTTTATTTTAAGATTGCCAGTGTACTTTTTCTTACAGCTAAAAGTTAATCTTTCCTGAAAGCAAACTGTTTGTCACATGTGGGAGTGGAACAGAGATAAGAAAAGAACAGACACCAGCAAGTGGAACAAAGGCTGTAATATGAGTTTTAGCATGGGTAACCTTAATTTTACGGTAAGAAATGCCTCTGGGTACAGCTATCAATTTGGGGCAACTGGACCTACCTGAAGGGCTAAACATCATTTTTTCAACAGGAACATAGCTTGTGTGTGTTTGTTCTAAGTTAACAGGGGATGGAGTATTTTGAATGTGTGTGTGTATATGTATGTATGTATGTGTGTGTGTGTGTATATATATATATATATATATATATATATATATATATATATATGTGTGTGTGTTTGAGAGTTTTCATTTATACAAAAAGTCGTGAAAATGTAACGGGTTCAAACGGAGATAAGAAGCAAATGTATAAAAGAACAGCCTGCCAGACATTAAAAGTTGGAAATTCACATTAAAAAACTGTGATGTACATTAGGTGGGAACAAGAGATTTTATCATAATTGATTGTGCTATCCATAGATAGTATCCAGAAACAGACAAAAAATGGGTATTGAATTATATTAATAAATGCAAAGTGCAAATAGCAATGCGGCAAGAAACACATCTGAAAAGAAATCAGCATGTGAATTTGACAAGGAAAGGACTGCAGGAGAGATATTCAACAGACTATAAGGAACATAGGAAAAGGGAAGTAATAGTACTGATTGCTATATGGGCTCCATTAGTGATAGTAGAGGAAAAAATACATAAATTTGTATTTGCAATAAGGCTGCAAACTGATCAATAGCTTAACTTCAGCTCTCCCAGAGTGAAAAAAAAACTGAAAGATAAGGGCAAGGAACCCTGCCACTTCTAATACATTAATTTACTGGCTAATAATTACACTGCCTGGATCCCAGCAAAGAGGAAACTTACAAAGCCTGAATGAAAATCAACTAGACAATATGAAGAGAAAACAATGACTGGGAAGAATCCTGCAGCAAAAAGTAGTTCAACCTTCAGCAGTGGTGCAGACATGGCTTCTTGTAACCTAGAGGAAAAATTAAGTTAAATGTGCTCAGAGCTGAACAAAATAAATAAAACATGGGAGTATATCAACTCAAATTACAAAAGACTGGAAAATGGAAGAAACTTTAACAGATATTAATTTGAACTGATAAAACTACAAAAATCAAATGCTGAAATGAAGAAAAGGCTGGCTGAGTATAAAACTACTCAAGAAGAGATGTTTCAAAAATGGTAGAATTAGAGGACAGAGCTTGCAAGGGAAAATTTGAGATTTTATGCCATATCAGAAAAACTAGAAGTAACAGACTAATAATTTTATGAAGGTTCAGTTAAGCAATTGGACTGGTATCCCAAAGCAGGCTTTGTGAATTGAAAGGGGCACATTGCATCTATGCACCAAACCTTGCCATGAGAGGACTTCCAAGATGGCTGCAGATTGACAGCTTATTTCTAGCTCTCCCAGTGTGAAAAAAGAAACTCAGCAGAGGCGGCCAATAAGACTTGTGTTTATGGAAAATTTTCAGTAACTGGTTAGTAAGTGCACTGCCTGGATGCCAAGATTAAAGAAATACAGAAGACCTAGAAAAATAATTAGCTACAAAAAGTGAGAAAGAAATACTGACTGGGGAGAGTTCTGCAGCTATACAGCAAAAAAAAAAAAAACAATGCAACCTTCCGGTATGACTTCCAGTAATCTGTGTTACCAATGGTAACAACAGGTAGAGTGGAAAGAATAAGGTTAGACCAAAGAAAAGACGCTAGTAATACTAAAGGTTTAGTAAAATATGAAGATATACAAAAGCTTTTACACAAATATCAAAAAAGACTTCACTTAGCTGAGAGCTCGGCTGAAATGCAGCTTTGCGGCTACGTGGCAAATGAGATCTGAGGTAACAGGGAGAAGGGCATTCTGGGTAGGGACTTAGCTTGAGAATTTTTTTTGGCTGGCATGAGCTTGGTAATAGGCCGACTCTGTTCTGAAGGCTCGGAACCGAACCCATCAGTGATGAATGAAAAGAAGATTAACAACATCAGATCATACTTTGGGACCATGTAAAGATATTTAACATGATTATATTATTAATAAATAAATGGTTAGGATGGCATAGAAAATAACATAAAATACTCTAACGAGTAACATGCATTCATTTGTCATGGCAGATACAGGGTAAGTAGTAATTACTGTAAAATATAGTATATATAAGCTAGTCTATTATTTTATGTAAAAATGCCTTAAGGAGAAATTAAGAATAAAAATGTTGCATGATTAAAAATTATAGATTAGACAAGAATGATGTAAAGATTTAAAATATTTGGTGATCCCCCCCTTTTTTTATTAGAAGTTTAAATGCTTGTGTACCCGAAGATCATGATTTTAAATGCTATAGTGTTTTTTCAAGGGCATACGTTTCCTATGTTAACTGTTATGTAGCATGGTTAATGATGTTTTAAAAGGGGGGAGGGGCAAAGGAGAAGGATTATGCTGGCATGCATTTATATTTCACCACAAACTACAATTATGGTGCTTAAGAAAATTTTGGGAGAAACAGTTAGCTTTCAGCAGGGAATATTACTGAAACTTGCTTTGCAATTGTGAGGATGTATCAGAGGCACCCAGAAGGGAAAATGCAACAAAAGAGAGTAGATTTCAGAAGATGTTTATGAAAATACTTGGTATGGAAAGATGTGAATTCAGTAGTAGGAACTTGGACAGAATTTACATATCTATATATTCCCCAAGGTACAATAACTGGGTTAGACTGAAAAGAAATTATATTTCATACAAACATGTGCATTTAAATGAACACTTTGAAACACATCCCTCTTGAAACTGCTCCCCAAGCAAAGTCCGAACCATTTGTGATGACTGACTGCTTGTGAGCAGAGATGGAGAAGTGGAGACCTGGTTTTAAGGATATGTGTTGTTTCCACCAAAACATTTCTCTTCTGGCAAAACCCCAGTAGTGGTATCTGAAAAGATAAAGCGTGTTTATGTTGGGACCAAAGAGATTTCAGATACCACTGTATCATTATGTGGAGTCTTGCCAGTGGTATCATGAGAATCATAGATGTCATGGGACCCAAAATCCTGAAGTATGACCTCACAGGCTCTGAAGTCTGAGTGGAAAACCTTAGAAATAGATCTAGATAAAGATCTATTTTTTCCTGTGGGAGAAAACCTCTTTGAATGGAGGTTGACATCCCAGGAACACAATCCTGTGTGAGTGGGTCAAGAAATAATTTTGCATGTTCTCTTGGAATACCAGCTTTTGCAGGTGATCTCTCATCCAAGACAGAAAATCCTGACATCTTGAAAAAGTCTCAGTAAAGACAAGCAAGTTATCTAAATATGGAAAAATGTTGACACCCTGTAGCCTGCAATTATCTATAACTGGAGCCAGATGCTCTGTGGAAAATCTTGGTTCAGTGGATAGTCGAAAGGGTAAGGTAACTGACAATGTGCTCTAGACATGCACAACCTTTTAAAAAAAATCTTTATTAAACCATCACTTAGACAGAGACAATCATACATTTATATAAATGAAAACCACCACCAAAATCGTCCTAGATGCAAGCATTTTGTATCACAAACCATACTGACACACTCCCAGTTGCAAACATTATAAATAATTTATCTATCCAATCATTTTCAATCAAAGATTATATAGCTTAAGTTCTGCCTTCTTTTAGACCTCATTTCTGTCCTGTATGCATTTTTTCCCATGAGTACCATTTTTTCCCTATGTAGTTTGCACCTACCCTTTTCTAAAGATTGCAATTCCAGTTGTTTTCCCTCTGTTACTATACTCATTACTTCTAGTGTAGTTGGTTTACAGTTTGATTTCCATTTTCTAGTAATTGCTTTTTTTGCAGCCAATATAATTAGACACAACATGCTCTTACCATGTCTAGGGAACTCCAATTCTGTGTCACAGCTCGGAAAAAAATCTTCCTCATCACACCAATCTGCCCACCCACCATCTCCAACAGTGCATCCTGCATGGAATCCTTGAACTCCAACTCATCACACACAAAAAAAATCCTCCCAATTAAAACTTTCGTCCCTGTCACACCTCCATTTGCTGTCTACCTAAGTAAAAAATATCCGGAGTCTACTTGGGGTATAAAAATATCTATGTAAGCATTTCCAAGCAAAAATATTTAATCTTCTAGATTTTGTTGCATATCTGGGAGACATACCTATATCCTCCCATTGTTTCTTTGTAAATTGTTTATCCAGTCTCTCTTCCAAATCCTAAGCTTCTATGATTAATTATTATAATTATCATGCAATATTTTACATGTTCTACTGATTATTCTTTTTTTAATAGCAGATCCGGTTATAGATTCTACTAAAAACTCTACCAGTGCTGGTCTTTCATTTAGGGCCCCCCTATTTCTTTCTCTTTGCCTATACTCTGCCAATCCTTAACAGGGAAGTCTATCTTTAACCTGCAGTCCAAATAAATTCTTGCTGTCTTCCCATTCTATCATATTTCTCTCTATAGTTATTTGCTCCCAATATCTTGGTTCCTTTGCCAGTTTTCTCCAATAAATTCCAGCCCACCTCTTGCCTTTGTCTATATCCTTAATTGCAGTCAGACATACTGGCAGAATCTCCTTTCTCCTTTTGTGTGTTGGCTTAGTTCTTAGGATACTTATAGGATGCTACTTTATAGGTATAATATTCTCTAAGATTATTGCTATTCTCCTTAAAGACCTGCATCCAAAATCACAGTCTCTCACTGTTTCTTGAGCTTTCCCCCATTTCATCATCCCTTTCCACTTTGAGTTATAGTTTTCTTCTTATGCTATGTATAGGAACCTTAACTGTGTAGCTCTGAAATACCCCTTCAAATTGGGTAATCCCAATCTGCTCTGTTATACTGGGAGAATCATCTTATCCCACTTAACTCTTGCTGTCTTCCGCTTCCAGATAAAGTCCTTCAGCTCTTTATTAATTGCTATCCACAACTTCTCCATTGGGTGATAAAAATATGTCTGACCTGTGTATAAGACTAACGGGGCATTTTAACTGCTTGTACCTTACTATCCATATATATATATATATATATATATATATATATATATATAACAAAGCTTCCATTTTCTCAGTTTTGTATTATCTTCTGTTTAGTCTCTTCCCACATAGCCTTACCTGCCACACCAGAATAATTTTTAATCTATACTCCTAAATTTTATTATGCCCCATTAATATGGATATTGGTGAACCAATTCATATGTGGGTACATAATTTACCGCTAATGCCTTTGTTTTACCTTCATTAATTTTGCATCCCAAAAAGATATAAAACAGTCTCAAAATTATCCAGAATACTGTAATGTCTCTTTCTGGTTTTGTTCGCTATAAAATAATACCACCTGCAAAGAGCGCCAGCTTTTCTGGACTACCATACAAATTACATTCTTGAATTTTTAAGTAGCTTATTTTTTTTTTTTTTTGCCAATGGCTCTAAATATAGTGCAAATAACAAAAGGGAAAGAGGACACCCCTCTCTGGTTCCTCTGCTTAAGCCGAAATTATCATAGAGTATCCCAACCTCTAATTTTTGCCTCTAATCCTTCATATATCATCCTAAACAACCTTATATTTTTTTCAGAAATGTGAATGCTTCCATTGCTCTGCTCAAGTCCCAGCTTACTCTGTCAAATGCTTTTTCTGCATCAAGACCCACCAATAACAATGGCATTTTCTTGCATTCTGCATCCCTCCACAAAACCACATTATCCATATCTATCAATTTTGCCAATCTTTTAGACACTTTATAATCATGGTTTAGTACTGAAATGGGCCTGTATAAGCTGGACCTGATGGAGCTTTACCCCCTTTAGGTCTTACTGTTACCACTGCTTTCTTCCAGGATGTTGGTAGTTCTCCTCCTAAAATACAGTTAAACAAAACCTTCCCGTTCTAATTTTTTTCCCTCCTAGCTTCCAAACTTCCATAGGAATACCATCTATTCCTGGGGACAATTCCTCTAAATTGGTTATACATCACAATTTTTATCTCATCCCCTCCTATCCTAACCATTAGTAATTGACCCTCATCCACCTCTAACCTTGGCATACTTAATTCTTCTATAAACATTTACATTTGTCTTTTTTATTTTCATATTTTTCTGTGTTATACAGACTTTCATAGAATTTCCGAAATATTTTTATACCTCTACAGATCTCTTATTACCTTCCTTATTATAAGCTCCCTAAGCCTGGCAACAGCTCTTTCTGTTGCCGTAGTCGTGCTAAATGTTTTTGTGATATAGGGTTATCAAAAAACAGTTGCTTAACAGCAATCTTTCTAAACTTATGTATATTATCAAGGTAATCAGTTATTTTTTGCTTAGCATTCTGCAATTGATCCTCTTCTTGTTCTGTGAGATTCCCCCTATTCTGCATAATTTAACATTTGTCATTCCCTTTAAATAATTCTTGTTACTTCTTAACCATAGCACCCTTTCTTTTATTTTCACCCTATTTTTAAACTCCACCTTAATTTTATCCCACTCCCTAGCTATATTTTGAGAAGTCATTTCAATCCTCTTGACTAGCTCCTGAATAATCTACACTACCCTTTACTTAAATTACTCTCTCTTCAATACATAGGTGGGAAAGCACCAGTGTCTCATTATTATTTCATTACCCTGTTTTTTTTTTATTTTAGTTATTATTGGTGCTTGATCTGAAATAGTTATTGGGTACATATCAAGACCTTCAATTAAATGCAATGTAAATTCTGTCTAACCTAGCCTAGCTTTTTTATCTTGGGGAATAATATGTAGATTTCCTCCGAACTACTATTACAGAAATAACTTCCATGCCAAACATTTCTATAAAAATGTCTTCAAAAATCTACTCTCCTTTGTTATACTTTCCCTTCTGGGATCCCTAGACACATTACGGCTACAAATCAATTTCCAGACCCACCTATAAGTAATATTCCTTGCTGAAAACTGATTATTTCTCACAGAATTTTCTTAAGCTTCATTATAGCAGTTTTAGGTGGAAGATAAATACATGGCAGTGTAACCCCCCCCCCTTTGCCAGGAGCCCTTTAGCACTACAAATCGACTATTATCTCTTCTATCATTGTTGGAGCTCCTCTTGTAATTAATATGAGCAATCCTCTTTTTCTTTGTCCCAGATATTCTAATAACCATCCTGAAAATATTTCTTTATCAAATTCAGACGCTCAGTTTTTTCCAAGTGTGTCTCCTGTAAAATATCTATTTCCATTCTACATTTTCAATATAGTTCACTATTCTTTTTTATGTATTTATCTGTGAAACCAATGACATTTAAAGACATTG
Organism: Protopterus annectens; assembly: GCF_019279795.1. NCBI lineage: Eukaryota > Metazoa > Chordata > Ceratodontiformes > Protopteridae > Protopterus > Protopterus annectens. The sequence continues at coordinate 964,850,954 of NC_056728.1, forward strand.
CAAAAAGCATCATTGTATTAAAAAGTTATTGTTCCCATCTTTTGTGTATAACAATTCTTTGTTAAATGTCTAATTCCAGCTTTTGTATCACACGCATACACTGGCAGGTTGAACTTTTATACAGTTGATTCTTGTCATATCCATTTTAGCCTATGTCATGTCTCACAGAACTTTTTGTTTTATTGAAAGCCCTCAAAAAAGAAAATCCCAATACCCCCTAAAAGCTATTAACTTAATACTAACACACAAAACTATGTAAATATTCAAACACTGAAGCTTTACCCTCCTAATAGGAACAAATGTCCCAAACTGACAGCCACACTCATAGATGTGAGAAAATATAAAAGGTTATCCATGCTGAGATGCATGGTACAGCTTGTGCTTCTAAGTGCCAGTTGGTTTTGTCTTATCTTCATAGCTCTCCCAGATGGGAAAATCCCTGAATGCTTTCAGATATTATTTCTTCACCAGTTTTTACCCTGCCAATCACTGTCCACCAGACTGTAACCAATTTTTTTATCAGATTTTCTCCTTGGAGACTTGAGAACCAGACATTCAGTTTTTCATTATCAGATTGTTTCCATGGAGACATGAGGGCTAGATGCAGAATTGCTACTAAGCATACATTTATTTGGTGGAAAAAGCCTCATAATATGCAATATTCTTTTTCATTTACTTGCTTTCTCTTAAAATGTGTTACTAAATCAATCTAAGGTCCTTAATCCAGTAACTCCCCCATGGAAGAAAGAGAAAAAGCACATAAAGTTTTCTTTTGTCATGCTCTTTTAACCAAGCTTTTTTAACATTACAGTGCCTGCATTTCTTAAAACTGAAGATAAAGAGAGAGAGAAGTGAGAAAGAAAGGAAAAAAGAATGTCAGCATCTATTTACAATCCCCATTTTACTTAAAAATAACTGAGAAAACTACTTTATAGCATGCAAAGAAAACCATACACCACAAAAGTAGTACTAGTAAGAAAAAATGTTTTCTTTACTTGCAGTTAAACTTTCTCCCTTGTCTTCTCCTCCCGAAAGCATTTTCCAAACATTAATGTCATGACGTAGGGCATATACTTTGGAGTCCCCCACAGGTCCAACAGATTCTAAAGTCCAATACTTCCAGATTTTCTTGTTCTGTCATATTTCACAAATATAATTATTACATTGTAATCCCACATTAAGTTACTGGTTTCACTACTGTTCATCTCCCTCTCCCAAATACTATATGTCTGCTTTATTTCCAACATACTCTCGATTTTTCTAGTCATCTCTCGTCAACCTTCCCTCTCTCCAACATTTTCCATTGAAACAGAGTAATAGGTTTCACAGGTATAGTCTTTCTGTGGTCTTTATTACCAGAAGGACAAGAAGCAGAATCTCCTGCTTCACAGCTTACTTTTTGTTGGACAAATTTTTGTATTTCCTTCTTAGCATGTATTTCATCAAAAAATTATTTTGTCCCTCCAGTGTAGAATACCTTGAAGACAGCTGGGTACAGCAGTTTGAATCTCACACCTGTGTTTCAACATTCCCTGAATAGTGGGATAAATTTACTCCTCTTCTGCCTAGTGTACAATGAGTTATTTTCAACACTCTGCAGTCTCCCACTTTTAGTATTTTGTCCTTCTGCCACAGTTTTGTCAGAATCAACTCCTCCTGCTGGTAGGATTGTATCTTTACTATTAAATGTCTAGGTTGCTTTCTCATAGCCAGATTAGGAGCGTACATATGATGTGCCCTTTCAAATAACTCTTCCTGTGGAATATCAGTCCAGATGCTTATTTGTGCTTTCATAAAATTAATGCAGTTTGTTCCTTCCAGCTTCTTTGATATAGCTGAAAATTTCAGGTTTTTCCTGCGTGCTCTATCATCTAATTCTATTATTTTCTGAAACATCTCTTCCTGAGCAGTCTCATAGTCAGTCAGCCTTTTTTTTTTCATTTCAACCTCTGATTTTTGCAGCTTTATCACTTCATCTGAATATCTATTTAAAGCTGCTTCCATTTTTTCCAGTCTTTTGTTGTTTGTGTTGATAATACTCCATCAGTTTTTCATTTATTTTAACCAGGTTTGTGTGTAGTTGTCTTAGATCTTCATGTAGGTACTGGAAATCATATCTGCAGGTTGCATTGCTTTTTAATGAGCACCTGAAGAACTTTCCCCAGTGTTTCTTCCTCACTTTTTGTAGCTGATTTTTCCAGATGCTCTGGATTTCTTTTTTCCTGACATTGGGGGAATACGTTCACTAGCCAGTTACTGAAATTTACCAATGAATACAAAAGTCTACCGGCCTTCTCTGTTAAGTTTCTGTTTTCAGACTGGGAGAGCTAGAATCAAGCTGTTACTCAGTGTGCAGCTGTCTTGGAAGTCCCAGACATGCAGAACCTTAAGAAATGCCTGAAATCTGAATGAATTCAGATGTGATGATAAGCATCTCTCATTTTACCAGTAAACTTGAAAGAGAAAGAAGAAATAACAGGTTGTGAAGTGAAATCATTTTGAATTTGGGTACTATCAAAAAGAGGTTTAGGAAAAAAAAGATCAAGAAGTGGTCTCCAAGCATTTTTTTAGCACTAAGAACATCCTTGAATAAAATTCCTTCCTCAACTGGGAAGGAGAAAAGTACAGTTTTGTACCTACCATAAATGTAGATGTTCGAGTGCTAATACAGCTGCAGTCATAACAGATGGGTTCTCCTGCAGTCAGGCGGGTCCTCGGTCGGCCGAATTCCAAAGTCTAGGTCCGGCGTCGGTTGTCGTCACTTCTTCCCTGACGTCAGTGTGACAGGGGTATAAAGGAACCAGCCAACACCATTTTCTTCAGTTTTTCTTGCCCCGGATGTCAAGTGCCCCCAGAAGGAAGGCAATACATATATTGGGTAATAAAGCAGTGCAATATAATCAAAATACAGTAGTTGCAAGCAAATACACCATAAATGAATACCCCCAATCAGGTTGTATGAGGATGTGTTAGCCTATAGGCCTGTCCCAAGAGGGAAAGGAGGGAGGGAAACCTGGACTGCAGCTGTATTAGCACTTGAACATCTACATTTATGGTAGGTACAAAACTGTACTATGTTCATCATGCATACAGCTGCAGTCATAACAGATGGGTAGAATCCCAAAGCTAAGAAAGGGGTGGTAGGCACTAGGTGGAAATAGGAGGAGCCAGGATGCCCTGCAAAAATGCAGTGGCAAAGCCTGCTCTAGTTTTGGAGTATAATGGTAGGTGGTAGTGCTTGGAGAAGGTATGCACAGAACTCCAAGTGGCTGCTTCCAAAATATCTTTGGTAGGAACTCCTCTGAGGAAAGCTGCAGAGGTAGCTGTGGCCCTTGTGGAGTGAGATCTGATGCCTGTAGGTACAGTTTTGCCATGAAAAGAATAGCAAAAACGTATGCAGTGGGCTATCCATTTTGAGATTGTCTGTTTCGAAATTGGCTTTCCTTGAGCTCCTACAGCATAGGACACAAAGAGCTGTTCTGATTTTCTGAAAGGCTTTGTTCTGTCCAGATAATAACGTACTTGTCTGTGGATGTCCAAGGAATGTAGTAATCTCTCCCCTTTGTTTTGAGGATTAGGATAAAAGGTAGGTAAGTGTATGGCCTGATTCAAAGCTACCCTGGATACCACTTTAGGCATAAAGGATGGGTTGGTTCGTAAGGAAACTCTGTCCTGATGGAAGATGATAAAAGGCTGCACAGCCATGAGAGCTTGTAGTTCTGAAACCCTATGAGCTGAGGTAATAGCCAGAAGGAAAGCTGTTTTCCAGGACAAATATTGCAAATCTGATGAGGCAGCTGGCTCAAAGGGAGGCAAGGTCAGTTTTCCAGAATGAAATTGAGATCCCAAGCAGGTATTGGTTGTTTTCCTGGGGGTCTTAGATTCTTAGCCCCTCTGAGGAACTGTCTTAAGAGAGGGTGAGAGAATAAGGGTGGATCAGTGTTATATTCTGCAGAAATGGCTGAGGCATGGATTTTGATGTAGGAGAATGAAAGTCCACTGCTTAGCAGCTCAGCTAAATACTGTAGTATTTGAGGTAAATTCAGTTTTCCAGGATCCTGGCCCTTTTTCTCATTCCAGACACAAAACTGTTTCCATTTTGCGGAGTAAGCTTTTCTAGTTGACGGCCTTCTGGCCTCCAAAATGACATCCTGCACCTTCTTGGAGAGTAGGGTCTGTTGTGATGCTAAGGAATCTTCCATGCGGCTGGATTGACTGTTTTTAGCTGGCTGTGAAGAGTTTTGAAGCTGTGCTGAGTCAGAAGAGGTGGCATTAGAGGCAGGGTCCATGGTGGGGAATGCGTCAGGCTCCTCAGGAGTGGGTACCAGTGTTGTCTTGGCCAGTCCGGAGCAATGAGAATCATCTTTGGTCTGTCTGCTCTGGTTTTCAATAGAACTTTGGGCAGCAGAGGAAGAGGTGGGAAGGCATAAACTGTCATTGATGTCCAACTGAAAGAGAGAGTGCCCACTCTCCAGGCCTTTGGATGGAAAATCCTTGAGTAGAATTTTGTCAATTGGTGATTTTTGTGGGAGGCAAAGAGATCTATGTCTGGCCTTCCCCATGCATGGATTATTTCTGTAAAAACTTTTGGATGCAACTTCCATTCGTGTGGATCTGTCATATTTCTGCTTAGGTTGTCTGCCAGCGTGTTTTCCTTGCCTGGCAAGTACTGTGCTTGTAGTTCAATTTGTAAGTCCATGGCCATGTTCCAAAGTGACATGGCCAGTCTGCATAGGGGGTATGAATGTGTTCCTCCCTGTTTATGTACCACATAACTGTGGTGTTGTCCGTTCTTATCAATAGTTGACCTGGTTGCAGAAGGTCCTTGAAAGCTATAATAGCATTTATTATTGCTAGCATTTCCTTTTGATTGATGTGAAGGTGCTTTTCTTTTTGGGACCATTTGCCCTGAATGCACCAATCTGTCATGTGCGCCCCCCAGGCGTAGTCCGAGGCGTCTGTTGTGATGACTTGATTTGCTTGAGGCTTGCTGAATGGAAGACCTGTGTTTGTTTGGCATGCTTGAGCCCACCACAGAAATTCCTTTTGCAGACATGGAATTAGTGGTATTATTGTTTCCAAACTGTGGCTGTGTTGAGACCATATGTTTTTCAGGTACCATTGAAGTTTCCTCATATGCAGCTTTGCACATGGGATTAGTAAGATGCAAGATGCCATGAATCCCAGAGCCTGCAGGATTTTCCTTGCAGTCAGCCTGGTGCAATTTGCTAGTGCTCTGAAGTATTGAGTTAGTTGCCCCTGCTTCTCTGGCGTGAGGTAGGTCATCTGGGTGTTTGTGTCCAAGTTGGCACCCAAGAAAATTATCTTCTGAGAGGGTATTAGCCTTGATTTCTTTTTGTTGACTGTGTATCCCAGAGAGTTTAACAACATTATTACATAAGCCATATGTTTCAGAAGAATGTGCTTGCTGTCCGCTTGGATCAGGCAGTCGTCCAAATAAGGGTATATTTGTATCCCTTGAAGTCTGCACTAGGCAATTACTGATGCCAGGCATTTTGTGAATACTCTGGGTGCAGTAGATAAGCCAAAGGGCAATGCAGAGAATTGATAATGGGTTGAACCTGCAAGAAATCTGAGGTATCTTCTGCAATTTTGTCTGATTGGGACATGCAGGTATGCCTCCTTGAGGTCCAATGTTACCAGCCAAGACTCCTTGCCCAGCATGGGAAGAAGTTGCTGTAGAGTGAGCATCTTGAATTTTGGTACGAGTAGAAATGTGTTTAGGATGGACAGGTCCAAAATAGGTCTCCAATCTTTTCCCTTCCTTGGTACCAGGAAGAGCCTGGAATAAAAACCTTGACCTTGTTCGTGCGTAGGTACCTCTTCAATAGCTTTCATGTCTATGAGATCTGTAATTTGCCTTTGTGCCTCTGCCCTTTGATTGTGTGGCAGGTTTGGTATGCCCCTCATTTTTGGAAGGGTGTGAAAATGGAATCTGTAGCCTCTGTTTATAATGTCCAGGATCCATTTGTCTTTTGTGACAATATGCCAATTCTTTGAAAATAATGCCAGCTTTCCTCCTAAGGGGGCTGCCATTTGAGTCTTGCTTGGCATGCAAAGGGGAAAGTCATTGGGCTTGCTTTCTGAATGGCTGCGAGTTATCCTCACCACCTCTTTGTGTAGGAGCTTGCCATTGTCTGCCTCTAAACAATCCTTGGGATTGTCCTCTGCCCCTCGGGCGCCTGTATCTGTCTCTGGGGTCTGTCCTTGGCTGGAAAGGACCAATTTTTGGAAGGCCAATTTCTACTGAAACGTGGGGGTTGTACCTGTAGAAAATCTTTCACAGTTTGCATTGATTTAGCCTTTTCCTCCATTTTCCTTAATACCTCCTCAGCATTAGCACCAAATAATACATCCCTTTGAAGAGGGGCATCTAGTAATTTAGCTTTGACATGATCAGGCAAGGTTTGTTCCTTGAGCCAGGCATGTCTACGTATGACTGATCCTGTAACAGCAGCTCTACACGAGGCCTCTAGAGCATCAAAACCACATTGTAAGGTATGCTTACCCACTTGTTCTGCACTATGCATCAAATCCAGCAACTCCTTCAAGTCTGGTTGTTCAGGTTGTGACATTTTACTTTTCAATTGTGATAACAAAAACTGTTGGTATTTTAGCACATGGAACTGACAGTTTAAGGCCCTCATGGTTAAGGTAGCCAAGGTATATACCTTTTTTCCCCACCTTTCTAAGGATCTGGAATCTCTCTCGGAAGGTAATGGATTTTTAGCAGTGGAGGCCTTAATTCCCTTGGGGCCCTGTGAGATGGTTTCTGGGTCAGCAGCATGGCTTTTGTATAGAAATTGGTGTGAGTCAGGAACCCTGTAGTACCTGTCAGGTTAACTGGGGCTGGAGGCAGAGAGTCCGGGTTAAGGCAGGCCTCTGAGTAAACATCATCTAGGATGTCCAAGACAGGAGGTATAGCCTGAGCCCTGTGCTGAGGTAGTAAGAGAAATTCCCTAAGCCTTTTCTTGGAATCTGAATAATCTTGGCCTTCCCAGTGGAAGTGTTCCCTTAAGGTATGCAAAGTTTCCCCAAATGAGTAATCCTCTGGGGGGGATACAGAAGGAATGGACTCCACTGCATTAGAGTCTTCAAAAGGGGAGTAAGAATGTTCCTGATCAGAATGCTCTGAAATAATGGAGCCCTGATCAGAGGAGGGGGATTCTTCCTCCACTCTGGGCCTTTTGTCCAGGGGGGGTTGAGAACCTCTGATAAGAGTAATTAAATCTTCAGCCATTTTAAGCATCTGTTTTTAGGCATGGGGCCTGGAGATGGGCCCTGTGTAGCTTGTCTCAGAGTGCATGGCTGCTTTAGACTTAGTGAAAGCCTTGATGGAGAAAGAAGAGGAAGGTCTGAAGACACCTTGAGTGGAGGTAGACCTGTCCACATTTTGAGGTTCAACGCCAAGAGTGGCTTCGGTATCTGTAGTCGGGGTGTGGGCCAAAAAGCCTGCGACCTCGGGCACAGGAGACACTGCCAATGAAGTGTCGGTAGTCAGGGGCTGCGCGGTCCTTATCTTTGCATTTTTTTAGACAAAACTGGAGTCGGAGTATCCGACGACATAATATAGTTAAATGTTTTTCCAAAATAATGCTGGGTGAACTCCGCCCGACGCTCAATGGTGCGTTTGTTGAATGTAGCACAAAAGCGACAAACCGAGACATCGTGGTCTGGGCCTAAACAAGGTATACAGAGGGAATGGAAATCCTTATGCGGTATTTGCTTCCCACATGAAATACAATTACTAACTTTGTCTGACATCGGTCTGAGGCAAGAAAAGTTTCCCCAACGGGGTACTTAGCTTTCAAGAAGACTTCGGTTTCAAAATTTTCGTAATTTCAGGAGCTGGCCGACCGGCACTTGCGAACTGCTTCTGCTTCGGGCACCGCGCGGCAAGAAAGACTGAAGAAAATGGCATCGGCTGGTTCCTTTATACCCCTGTCACACTGACGTCAGGGAAGAACCGACGCCGGACCTAGACTTTGGAATTCGGCTGACTGAGGACCCACCTGATGGCAGGAGAACCCATCTGTTATGACTGCAGCTGTATGCACGTTGAACATCTGCTTCTATCACTCCTTGCGGCAGCATGTGAAGAACAGGTGGAAACAAAAACAGTCTGGTTTGCAGGATGAAAAATAACCCGTCCCCTCCAGCTGCCATCTGTAACCATGTTGAATGATTTTTTTCAGAACCCCTGTGCCTGAAACAATCTGTTGCCAAAAAGAAAAATGGAGATTCAGACTTTCTGGAAGAGAATAGGTGCCAGGAGGAGGGGGGGGGGCATAATGTCTCATGAACAGTAATTCAAACTTATTGCACTGTCCTTTGTTTTGGAAGGTTTGAGACTTTTGTACTCCCTTGTCATTTTTTTCTTAACATCTGTTTACCTGAATTCTGTTGAGACTGTTTATTTGCCAAAACTGGATAAGGAGAATGAAAATCTCTTGGATAATTTGGGAAAGGAGGAATGAAAAATTTTAAGGGCTTCTCTGGACCAGCTTGCCCCTTTCATCACTTCTGCAGCAGAGGGGCCAAACACTAAATCTCTACCTAAGGGAGAATTTAAAAAATGTTTTTTAAATCATCCAGGTGGTTCTGAGAATCCATTAAAGCAAACCTCCTTAAAACAGTACCAGTGGTCATAGCCCTGGAAGAAGTATTAACAGAGTCATGAATATGAGTAGTGAAATGTGCAACTGAAGAAACTAAGTTATGTAAAGCTAATTTTTCTTCACAAGTAGAAACTGTAAATAAAAAATACTTTAATATTATGTCACAACAAATTTTAACATATGAACCTGATAGTAAATTTCTGAAAATCAAAGTTGCAGATGTATGCACATTTTCCAATACCTACAATAAATTCTCCCATTCATATTCGAAAGTAAGATTGCAATTAACTAGGTGCTTAGCAACAGTGGGGTCAGCTAAGGCTACAGATGCTGGGTCAGGTTTGGGAGTAGTGTCTAATCATTTAAAAGACCTTTTAGGTGCAGCCAGATGACTACAAGGAAAACTACAGGCAGTGATTACACACAACCTCTAAAGTAGGTTGGACAGGAGGAATGGGTGTAGGTTCTGAAAAAGCCTTCTGTAACAAGTTATAGTATTTTCTGAGGGACTAAAAAACTTCAGTGTTCTCCCACTGAAAACATTGGCACATTCTAGCAACAGTCTCAGAGATAGAGAACACTCCACATAAAGAATAAAAAAACAGAACTCTCCTCAGTCTGAATCAGAAATCTGGGTACAAATACCTGAATCTGTCCCTGCATCTTTCTGCTCAGATTCAGAATATTGAATCAGAAAAAGGGGCATCCCTCTTTCTTTTACTAGAAAGTACTCTGCAAGAAGGATCAACAGCCTGAATTAAATCCTGAGCCAGTGCCAGTAAACTATTACTATCAAAAGACATTTGAGGAGCAGAAGATACAGGTTAGGTTTTCTGTTTCTTTTTGACAGGAAATATGGGGCCAACCATTTTACTAACAGCAGGCACTGCTTCCCCAGGGATGAATATAACATTCTAACATAACAGGGAAACCTTCCCTGTTCCCTCACCCAGGACCAACAAGAATATCTCTACCTTGCCCACTAAGGAAACTTCAGCAACAGCGAACATGGCTAACCCCTGTTCCATAGTGACTATAGGTGCTACACCAGAGGAATTCAGGATAAAAGATGAGTGGTGTGAGGTACAACACATGACCATAGCAGAGGCACCCATATATGGCTGAAGCAAATTGCTAGCCTGCTGTAGTGACAAAGGCTGCTTGCTTTTTCTATCAGTGCAGTGGTGCAACGGTAGCATCGTCACCTCACAGCAAGAGGTTCTCTGGTTTGATTCTTGGCTAAAGTGCCTTCTGTGGGAGTCTGCATGTCCTCCCTGCATTCGTGTGGGTTTTCTCTGGGTGCTCCAGTTTCCTCCCATGTTCAAAGACATGCATCTGGAGCTTTTCTCCCCAGGCCTCTGCCGAAAACTGGCTATGTTCCAAGTCGGACTTTCCCAGTTAACAAATGTAAAATAAAATCTAAATAAAATCTGGAAGGACTGAACTTGGGACCAACAATCCCTTCCATGGTCAAGCTGAAAATCGCGACTCTTTCTGCAGGAAGATAACAGGAAATGCTAGTAAAACTACCAGTCCACAGAAGTTACTTTTTTGACAAAAATAAAAACACAATAAAAAGCATTCAAACATCACTGCAGCTCCACAATGGAGAATTAAACAATTTCTCCACATAAAATGTTAGCAGTTAATTTACACTACTTTAAACTGACAGAAGAAACACATGCTCTGTTTAAAAGCACATTGCAGTCTCCTGACAGTCTGGAAAGACACAATATTTCCAGCTTTAAAATAACTTTCCTGAAGAGGAAATTAATAATACATCAAGAAATAGAAGAAAATGGAAGTCTTTTTTTCCACAAAGGAAGGCACAAGCCAATGGTCAATCTTTAGTGGCAGCAAACCTCTGAAGGGCTTTGCACCCAAACTTTTAGTCAGCTCATATCAAGCTGCTTGACAGTTTGTGCGTATGGAATGTGCAATGAAGCTTTGGAAGCTGGCCAGCTGTTATGTCCTTGGCAGGATATAATCCATACAGCTAAGGCAACTGCAGCAGTGATCAATATGAAGAACATCAACCATGAGTTCATTGAGCAATACCTCATTCCTCCCAGCAACAATTAAAGAAAGACATTGCCTTTCGAGGTTTTGAAGAGATACCTCTCAACCTGGAAACATCAAGAATCTGGACAAAGACCCATGAAAAGTAGGTAAAAGTGGCCAAAAATCAGGAAGCTGATTAACATAAAATTTGCATGCATAATCATGTAACCACACCCACTCCATTGGAAGTCACTAATTAATAATATAAATAATGGCAGTCATCTGAATTTCAGGCTTCATATCCCTCAGAAAATATATAATGCAATATATAATGCAAAACCTGTTAGTCTAGCAAGTTAGCAACAGAGTTTGCAGAAAGTACAGTTTTGTACCTACCATAAATGTAGATGTTCGAGTGTTTACACTTGGGTTATCCTGCTATCAGGCAGTTCCCCATTCGGCGTGAGTTCCAAAGTCTTGGTACGGCATCGGTTGCTGTGCCTCCTCCCTGACGTTAGTGCGACAGGGGTATACAAGATGCAGCCAATGCCATTTTCTTCAGTTTTTCTTGTCCCAGATGTCAAGTGCCTCTAAATAGGTAGGCAATTCAAATTGCTAATAAAACATACATAAGAAAAGCAAACAACAACTTACAGCTACCAGCAAAGACTCCCTATAGGTAGTAAAGGGTAGAAGACATAGGTACGTACCAGCAAGTGAGAGGGGAAGGAGGGAGGGTAACCTGGACTGCAGCAGTGTATACACTTGAACATTTACATTTATGGTAGGTACAAAACTGTACTATGTTCATCATGTTAAACTGCTGCAGTCATTACACTTGGGTAGAATCCCAAAGCTGAGGTAGGGTGGCTGGTTCTATAAGGCATTAGGGGTGGCTATAAGGCCCTGCAGCACTGTAGTGGCAAAGCCAGCTCTGGATTTAGAGTATAGAGGCAGATAGTAATGCTTGGTGAAGGTATGTACAGAACTCCAAGTTGCTGCTTCCAAAATATCCTTGGTAGGTACTCCTCTGAGGTACACAGTTGAAGTGGCTGTTGCCCTGGTGGAGTGAGATCTAATGCTGCTAGGTACAGGTCTGCCATGGTGTGTATAGCAGAAATGTATACAATGTCCTATCCATTTTGAAATAGTCTGTTTTGAAATGGCTTTTCCCTGTGCTCTTGCAGCATATGCTACCAATAATTGCTCAGATTTTCTGAAAGCTTTGGTTTTGTCCAAGTAGAAGCAGAACTGCCTGTGAATGTCCAAAGAATGCAGTAGTCTCTCCCCTTTATTCTGTGGTTTTTGGATAAAAAGTTGGCAAGTGAATAGTTTGGTTTAGAGCCACACTGGATACCACCTTTGGCATAAACGTAGGGTTAGTTCTTAAAGACACCCTGTCCTGGTGGAAAATGTGGAAAGGTTCCACTGCCATTAGTGCCTGTAATTCTGAAACTCTTCATGCTGATGTTATTGCCAGGAGCAGAGCAGTTTTCCAATAGATATATTTTAATTCTGCTGTGTTAGCTGGCTCAAAAGGAGGTAATGTTAATTTTTCCAAAACAAAGTTGAGGTCCCAAGTTGGAGTAGGTACTGTACGGGGTGGTCTTATGTTTTTAGCCCCTCTGAGGTACTGTTTTAGCAAAGGATTAGAGAAAATTGGTGGATCCGTGTTGTAATGAGCAGAGATGGCAGAGGTGTGGATCTTGATGGATGAGGAGGAGAGGCCTTTCTCCAGCATCTCAGTTAAGTATTGTAGTATCTGAGGAATGTTTGGGACAAGAGGGTCAAGGCTGTGAGCTTGGTTCCAGGCACAGAATCTCTTCCATTTATCCAAATAGGCTTTCCTGGTACTAGGCCTTCTGGCCTCCAGAATGACATCCATAATAGCTTTAGAGAGAGGCATTGCTTGCTTGACTAAGGAATCTTCCATGCAGCTAGGTTTAAGGTCTTTAGCTGGCTGTGTAGTATTTGATTGTTGTGCTGAGTCTGCAGATGTGGGATTTGAGGCAAAATCCAGGGTGGTTCTTGTGCTAAGTTCTTTAAGATTTGGTACCAGTGCTGGCGTGGCCAGTCTGGTGCAATCAGAATCATCTTTGGCTCTTCTTGCCTGGCTTTTACGAGTACCTTTGGCAGGAGAGGTAGTGGTGGGAAAGCGTATACTTGTAGGTTCTTCCAGCTGAATGAGAGGGCATCCACTTTCCATGCTTGTGGATGGTAATTCCTTGTGCAGAATTTTTGCAGCTGGCAGTTCATTGGGGATGCAAACAGATCTATGTCCGGGCTCCACCATTTCTGTGTTATCATTCTGAATATTTGTGGATTCAATTCCCATTCATGGGGATCCATGATGTTTCTGCTTAAGTCGTCTGCCAGTGTGTTTTTCTCTCCCGGCAGGAATTGCGCTTGCAGATGAACTTGATAGTTTAGAGCTGTGTTCCACAAGGTCATGGCTTGTCTGCAGAGGGGGTAGGAGTGAGTGCCCCCTTGCTTGTTTATGTACCACATAACTGTGGTGTTGTCTGTCTTTAGTAGTAGTCGTCCTGGATGCTATAAGGGCATTTTGTACAGCTTTTTGATTGATGTGAAGATGCCTTTGTTCTGCGGGCCACTTGCCCTGAATACATTTGCCTGCCATGTGTGCTCCCCAGGCGTAATCCGATGCATCTGTTGTCAGTGTCTGCCTGGCTGTGGGTTGTGTAAAAGGCTGTCCTTTGTTGAGGTGACAAGCTTGAGCCCACCACTGAAACTCCTGTTGAAGGCAAGGAATTAGTGGTATAACTGTTTCCAAACTTTGACAGTGTTGAGACCATACATTCTTTAGGTACCATTGTAGTTTCCTCATATGCAGTCTGGCATATGGAATTAGTAGTATGCAAGATGCCATGTAATCCAAGGCCTACAGAATTTTTCTTGCAGGGAGTTGGGTCTTTGTTGCCATCAATTGAAGGTATTAAGTCAGTTGTCTTTGCTTGTCTGGTGTGAGATAAGCCATCTGGGCCATTGTGTTCAAGCTGGCACCCGGGAATATTATCTCTTGTGAGGGCACTAGTTTTGATTTCTTTTTGTTTACTGTGTACCCCAGGCAACTTAACTTTTTACAAACGTCAGATGCTTTAGAAGAATGCCCTTGCTCTCTGCTTGAATCAGGCAGTCGTCCAGGTACGGATAAATTTGAATTCCTTTCTGTCTGCAAAATGCAATTACTGGTGCCAGGCATTTTTTGAAGACCCTGGGTGCAGTAGATAAGCCAAAGGGCAGTGCAGAGAATCGGTAGTGCATTGAACCAGCTATGAATCTGAGGTATCTTCTGCAGTTTTGTCTGATAGGGACATGCAGGTATGCCTCCTTGAGGTCCAAGGTCACGAGCCAAGCTTTCTTGCCCAGCATGGGAAGAAGCTGCTGTAGTGTCAACATTTAGTATTTCGGAACATCCAGTTAAGTATTTAGAGAAGAAAGATCCAGAATGGGCCTCCAGGCTTTGTCCTTTCTGGGAACCAGAAAGAGTCTTGAGTAAAATCCTTGTCCTTGCTCCTGTGGTGGTACCTTTTGAATAGCTCTCATATCCATGAGTGCTGTAATTTGTTTTTGAGCCTCTTCCCATTGATTTGGTGGCAGATTTGGCATTCCTTTTAACCTTGGAAGAGTGTGAAAGTGGAACCTGTAACCATGAGATACAATGTTGAGAACCCATTTGTCTTTGGTGATCATATGCCAATTGTGATAGAAAAGTGCCAGTTTTCCTCCCAAGGGGGCTGCCAAGAGAGATTTGTTTGGCAGCTGTAGTGGGAAGTTATTGGGGCTGCTTTTTATATGGTTGGGGCCTGTCTTCCCCTTCTTTCTGGCCTGATGCAACCCATCGTCGAGGCCTGTAAGGACCTTGTGGTTGACCTCTACCTCCTGGACATCTGTATCTTCCCCTTTGAGGTCTGTCTGTCTAACTGGAAAGGACCAATTCTTAGTTGGCCAATTTCTGCTAAATCTAGGAGGCTGAACCTGTCAGAAATCCTTCACCGTTTGCATAGATTTTGCCTTATCCTCCATTTTCTTTAATACCTCTTCTGCCTTAACTCCAAATAACACATCCTGCTGCAAAGGTGCATCCAATAATTTTGCTTTAACATGATCTGGTAACGTATGTTCTTTTAACCAAGCATGTCTTTTAATGACAGAGCCTGTAATTGCTGCTCTACAGGAGGCCTCTAAAGAATCAAAACCACATTACAAAGTATGATTTCCCACTTGTTCAGCTGCATGCAATAAATCCTGCATTTCTTTAAAATTAGGAGGATCTGAATCTGGAAGCATTTTTTGTTTCAACTGAGACAGTAAAAATTGCTGATATTTTAGCATGTGAACCTGGCAATTTAAGGCTCTCATTGCTGAAGTTGCAGACGTACATACATACTTTCCCCATCTGTCTAATGCTCTGGAATCTCTGTCAGAGGGAACTGGATTCTTGGCTAATGAGGCCTTAACCCCTTTGGGTCCCTGAGAAATAGTTTCAGGGTCAGCTACAGGGATTTTATACAGAAATTTGTGAGAGTCAGGGACTCTGTAGTATCTGTCAGGTTTAACTGGGGCTGGAGGTAGGTTCATAGGTTGATACTAGGCTATCTGCCCTAGGGCATTTATAAGCCTAGCCAGAGTGTGTTTGGCTTTCACCACCCTTTTAGATTAGTTGACTGTGCCTCTGTATAGTAGGTCACAGAAGGTAGCCCTTTTAAAGTTAGTTTACTGTACACCTCTGTCAAGCAGGGACACAGAAGGGATCCCAGGGGTAAACGTACGATCTCCCATCCACTCAAGATTTTTCTTGAAGAGGGTCAGTGAGGGGCTCTGCCTAACATGGATTGGGATTTTGTTCCAGAGTGAGGGGAGCCTCTGGAATATGAATCTGTCCCTCCAGCATGTCCTATTTATTTCTGTGCTGAGGTTCAAGTTCCTGGAGCATGTAGCTCTAAGGGATTTGGATTTCCTGAGGTGAAGCATGTCCATTAATTCTGGGTTGGACATGGCTTTATACGTCAGACACAGATCGCAACTGAGTAGAGCTGGAGTTTCTTTAGCCGAACTGCATAGGGCATCTGTTTGAGCCCCTTGATCCTCTTGGTGAGATACTTTTGGGGTCTTTCCAGTTGCTGAAGGTGTCAGGTAAGGTACATCCCAAATGGGGTATTGTACTCCATTATGGGCCTGATAAGTGATGATTAGAGGGGCACAATGACTTCTCTTGATCTAGATGTGAACCCTTTCATGATAAGGTGGGCTATATAGAAGGTCTTCCTAACCACTTTGGCAATGTGATTGTCAAAGGAGAGATTGCTATCTACTTGGGTCCCCAAGTCCCTAATTACTTCTTCCGTACTTAATGGATTACCACCTATGTGGTCATTTGTGGGCACTTATTTTTTCCCAAAGGGGATGACTATGCACGTTTTGGCATTTAGCTTTAGGCCATGGCTCTGGCACCAGTTATCTATCTCTGTCTCTGTAAGGAATCAGGATTTAAGCTGGATTCAGTATACACATCATCCACAATACCTAACACTGGCAGAATAGCAAGGGGTCTGTGTTGAGGTAATAAAAGGAAGTCTCTGAGCCTTTTCTTGGATTCTGAGTAATCCTGGCCTTCCCAGTGGAAATGCTCCCTCATGGTATGTAAGGTTTCCCCAAAGGTGTAGTCCTCAGGCGGAGAGGCTGATGGAATTGATTCCTCAGCATCAGAATCCTCATAAGGGGGTAAAGAATATCCTAGGTATGAGGATGAATCTGAAGAGATGGACACCTGGTTGGATGAGTCATAGTCTGCATCCTGTCTAGGCCTTTAATCAGGAGGGGGATGGGATCCCCTGATCAAAGTGATTAGGTCTTTTTGAGCATTTGTTTCTTAGGCATGGAGGCCTGTCCTGGAGAATGCTGTATTTGTTTCTTTGATTTTAAAGGAGGCTTAGACTTCACAGAGAGTTTAATGCTTAGCTGAGTAGGTCTGAAGACACCCTCTGAAGCTGCGGGTAGCTCAGCTACTCCAGATCCTTCTGAAGGGTTAGTTTCGGTAGGCTGAATAACTTGTGTGTTCGAAAGCCCAGCCATCTCCACGTGGGAGTCAGAGGCAGCCTGTGGTTCTACAGAAGCGGTCGTCAGGGGCTGTGAAGGCGCTTTGCTGAAAACCGGAGAACCGGTGACTGGCCTAGAAGAGGCTTCGTCATCAGTTTTGGGCCTCGGATGCCTATCCTTGTCTTCGCGCTTTTTATGTATTCTGGTTGTTGGAAGTTCCGACGGCATGGTAGAATAGAATTTTCTACCAAAATAATGTTGGGCAAAATCAAACTGTTTAATAGTGCGCTTGTTAAACCTAGCACAAAACCGACAACCAGTGACATCGTGGGTCTGGGCCTAGGCATGGGATACAATAAGAATGGAAATCCTTATGAGGTATTTGCTTCCCACAAGAAATACAGTTATTAACTTTTACTGACATCGGTCTGAGGCAAGAAAAAGTTTCCCCAATGGGGTACTTAGCTTTGTAGAAGACTTTGGTTCTGGATTTGGAATGAAAATCTCAGGAGACGGCCGACTGGAACTTGCGAACTGCTTTTGCTTCGGGCACTGCGCGGCAAGAAAGACTGAAGAAAATAGCGTCGGCTGCATCTTATATACCCCTGTCGCACTGATGTAAGGGAGGAGGTGACAGCAACTGACGCCGGACCAAGACTTTGGAACTCAGGCCGAATGGGGAACCGCCTGACGGCAGGATAACCCAAGTGTAATGACTGCAGCAGTGTAACACGATGAACATCCAGTATTTAAAATCTGTCCCTATTTTTGGGCCTTTGTCACACCATTATTTTTGGCTTTGTCCAGATTTATTGGTCTGAAAGATTAATAGGGATGGACAAGATGCAGATTAACATTACAACTAAAAAGTAACATTTCCCATTCAAAATACAGCTCATTCAAACAATCTAAATTGACAAAAGACAGCACATCATTTAAGTAACTTGTTAAGCAGGGTAGGACACTTGATCATCATTCCTAAAGGACCTTTCCAGGTGCCTCCATTTACTGGAAGGTCATTGCATTTGTACTGGTGTGATACATTCAAAAAAATAATTTTCAAATCATTTAACCATTTTCTCCACATAATAGGGATGCCACTGCAGCATTACTAACTAAACATAATAAATGGAATGTTAAACAGACATACAATTACAAGCAGCAGACTTAATAAAAACTGGTATATTATAATAAATGGCATGAAACGGAAAGCTCCAGCAATGTCCGTTAGAATGGATGCAACATTGCTCAATTTCAAATTAAGTTGCAAGGAGAGTTTGTCTTACATTCTTCCAGTTCTGCAGCTCTTCATTGGACAAAACTAACCCACTACAGTTAAAACAGTTTGTCAACAATATACACAAAAGACATTACCTCAAAATACAACCAATTCAGCACTGGACTGGTAGAAGAGAAAAGGAAAAAAAAGTACAGTTGTGTACACTTACCATAAATGTAGATGTTCGAGTGTATTCACTGTTGCAGTCATTACATTTGGGTTATCTGCTTGCAGTAGCGCTCAGTCATCCTGATTAACAAAGTCTTGGGTCCTACGTAGGTTGCTGTCTCTTCATCCATGACGTCAGGTTGTCAGGGGTATAAAATATGCAGCCGACGTCATTACATCAGTTTTTCTTGCCCCAGATGTCCCCCCTAATGAGAAGCAATTAAATCTATAAATATACAAGGTTATACCTCAAACAAATAAGCAAATACACTAAAAAGCTTTTAAGCATTGAAAAGGAGAGAAGAGGTATAATGAGCTGAAATGGCTGAGGCATTAATTTTTATTGAGGAAAAAGAGAGGCCCTTGTGAAGCATCTCAGTTAAGTATTGTAAAATCTGAGGTAAGTTGGGCACTGCTGTGCTCACCCTTGAGAATGGTTCCAGGCACAGAATCTTTTTCATTTTTCAGCATAAGATTTTCTAGTACTAGGCCTTTTTGCCTCTAAAATGACATCCATCACTGGTTTACTGAGGAATGGTAAAGGAGAGCTTAGGTAATCAGCCAGGCTGCTAGATTCCGTGTTTGAAGCGGAGGGTGCAGAATCTGGTTCTCCTGCTGAGACAGCAGGGTAGGAGTCTGAGGCAGGTGCCATGGGGCCAACAGTGACACTGCACAGGAGGAGGTACCAGTGTTGGTGTGGCCAGGCTGCTGCAATCAAAATCATCCTTGGTTTGTCTTGTTTGATCTTTAGTTGTACTTTGGAGAGCAGAGGCAGAGGAGTAAAGGCATAAACTGACAGTTTTTCCCAGCTGAAGGACACAGCATCCACTTTCCAAGCTTGTCAGTGGGGAGTCATTGTGCAGAATTTTTCCAATTGATAGTTCTGGGGGGAGGTAAACAGGTCTATATCTGGGCTCCCCCATTTGCTTGTCAACATGTTGAAAATCCTTGGTTCCAGTTTCCACTCTTGTGGGTCCATGAGGGTCTGCTTAGTCCAGCTGCCAATGTATTTAGTTTCCCTGGCAGGAATTGAGCTTGTAGATGTACTTGGTAGCTCAAGGCTGTGTTCCACAATGCCATGGCTAGTCTGCAAAGGGGGTAAGAATGTGTACCCCCCTGCTTGTTTAAGTACCACATAACACTGGTGTTTGTCTGTCTTTACCATTAATTGTCCTGGAAGAATGTGGTCCTTGAAGGCTATCAGAGCATTCCTACAGCTAGCATCTCTTTTTGATTGATATGAAGATGAATTTGGCTTGTGGGTCATGTGCCCTGAAGACATTTTCCTGCCACGTGGGCCCCCCAGGCATAATCTGATGCATCTGTTCTTAGTGTCTGCCTGGCTGTGGGTAAGGGGAATGGCTGTCCCTTGTTGTGGTGACAGGCCTGTGCCCACCATCGAAACTCCTGTTGTAGGCCGGGAATGAGAGTAATTAATGTTTCCAGGCTGTGGCAATGTTGAGTCCAAACACGTTTTAGGTACCACTGTAGCTTCCTCGTATGCAGTCTTGCATATGGAATTAGCAGAATGCAGGATGCCATGAAGCCCAAAGCCTGCAGAATATTTCTTGCAGATAACGGTCTCTTTGTTGCCATGCATTTGAAGTATGAAGTCAGTTGCCTTTGTCTGGCATGAGATAAGCCATCTGGGCAGTTGTATTTAAGCTTGCACCCAGGAATATTATCTCTTGAGAGGGTACTAGTTTTGATTTATTTTCTTTTACTGTGTACCCTAGGCAAATTAGTAATCCTTTTACAAACGCCAGATGCTTTAGTAGAATGTCTTTGTTCTCTGCTTGAATAAGGCAGTCGTCCAAGCAGGGATATATTTGAATTTCTCTGTCTGCAAAATGCAATTACTGGTGCCAAGCATTTTGTGAAGACCCTGGGTGCAGTAGATAAGCCAAAGGGCAGTGCAGAGAATTGGTAGTGCATTGAGCCAGCTATGAATCTGAGGTATCTTCTGCAAGATTGTCTGATTGGGACATGCAGGTATGCCTCTTTGAGATCCAACATTACAAGCCAAGCATTCTTGACTAGCCTGGGCAGAAGCTGCTGCAGAGTCAACATTTTGAATTTTGGAACGTCCAGAAAAGTGTTTAGAATAGACAGGTCCAGAATTGGTCTCCAGACTTTGCCCTTTCTGGGTACTAAGAAAAGTCTCGAGTAAAATCCTTGTCCCTGCTCTTCCTGTAGTACTGGCTGAAAAGCCCTCATGTCCATGAGAGATGAAACTTGTTTTTGTGCCTCTGCTGATTGATTGCGTGGCCAGTCTGGCATACCTTTTGCCTCTGGAAGGGTGTGAAAGTGGAACCTGCAGCCCTGAGAGACTATGTTTAAGACCCATTTGTCCTGGGTGATCATGTGCCAATTTTGTGAAAAAAGTGCTAGCTTTCCCCCTAAGGGTGCTGCCAAAAGATAAGTGCTTGGCATTGGCAGAGGAAAGTCATTGGAACTGTTTCCTATATGGCTGTGATTTGTCTTCTCCACTTTTGGAGGTAGTAGCACCCCATTGTTTGGGCCTGTATGAGCCTTGGGACTGTTGTCTGCCTCTAGTGGTCTGCATCTGCCTCTTTGTGGCCTGTCTGACACTGTAAAGGACCAATTCTTAGAAGGCCAGTTACTGCTAAATCTGGGAGATTGTACCTGTAAGAAATACTTTACTGTCTGCATAGATTTCGCTTTATCCTCCATTTTCTTCAACACCTCTTCTGCCTTAACACCAAACAAAGTATCATGCTGTAATGGAGCATCCAATAATTTTGCTTTAACATGATCAGGCAGATTCTGTTCCTTTAACCAAGCATGCCTTCTAACAGAACCTGTAACAGCAGCCCTACAAGAGGCCTCCAGTGAATCAAAACCACATTGCAAAGTATGCTTTCCCACTTGTTCAGCTGCATGCAATAAATCCTGCATTTCCTTGTTTTCAGAACATTCAGAATTTGTCAACATTTTCTGTTTTAGCAGTGACATTAAGTATTGCTGATATTTAAGCATATGAAACTGACAATTTAAAGCCCTTACAGCCAAGGTAACAGAAGTGTAATTTTTTTCCCACATCTGTCCAGTGACCTAGAATCCCTATCCGAGGGAATACGTTTTTTAGCAGTAAAGGCCTTGACCCCTTTGGGACCCTGAGATATTGTTTCTGGGTCAGCAGCAAGGTTTTTATAAAGAAATTTATGAGAGTCTGGAACCCTGTAGTATCTGTCTGGCTTAACAGGTGCAGGAGGCAGAGAGTCAGGAGACAGGCCGGACTCTGAGAATACATCTACAATGTCTAGAACAGGTGGAATAGCAAGAGGTCTATGCTGGAGTAGTAGATGAAAGTCTCTGAGCCTTTTCTTAGATTCTGAGTAATCTTGGCTCTCCCAGTGGAAATGCTCCCTCATGGTGTGCAGGGTTTCCCCAAAAGAATAATCCTCAGGAGGAGATGCTAAAGGGATAGATTCTTCAGCATCAGAATCCTCATAGGGAGGCAAAGTGTATCCCTGATCTGAAGAGGAGTCAGAGAAAATGGAAACCTGGCCAGAGGAATCATATTCTGTGTCTTGCTAGGCCTCTTATCAGGAGGGGGATGGGAACCCCTGATCAAAGTAATTAGGTCTTCGGCCATTTTAAGCATCTGTTTCTTGGGCATGAAAGTCTGTCCAGGAGAATGCTGTACTTGTTTCTTTGTCTTTAAAGCTGTTTTAGTCTTTGCCTTGGAAGCTGAGGTTGGCTTAACATATAACTGTGTAGGTCTGAAAACACCCTCAGAAGCCGATGCCTGCTCAGTGGCTCTGGTCCCATCTGAGGGAATAGTTTCCGAGTGTCCAATACCTTGAGTATCCAGAGGCCTAGCTGTCTCCACGTGGGAGTCGGTAGCGGCCTGTGGCTCTGAGGTAGCAGGCGTCAGGGGCTGCGAAAGCACCTCACTGAGAACTGGTGAACTGGCGACTGGCCTAGCGGAGTCCTCGTCGTCGGTTTTGGACCTTGGATGCCTGTCCTTTTCCTTGCACTTTTTATAAACTCTGGTCATTGGCTGTTCCGACAGCATTATATAATTAAACCTTTGGCCAAAGTAATGAAAAGCAAAATCATACCAACGCTTAATAGTGCGCTGGTTAAATCTAGCACAAAACTGACAGCTAGCAACATCGTGGTCAGGGCCTAGGCAAGGAATACAGTTAGAATGAAAATCCTTATGAGGTATTTGCTTCCCACAAGAAATACAGTTAACTTTTTCTGACATCGGTATGGAGCAAGAAAAAAGTTTCCCCAATGGGGTACTTAGCTTTATTGAAGAATTTGGATCTGAAATTCATTTTCAAAAATCTCAAGAGTCGGCCGACCGGCACTTGCGAACTGCTTTTGCTTCGGGCACCGCGTGGCAAGAAAGACTGAAGAAAATTACATCGGCTGCATCTTTAAACCCCTGGCGCACTGACGTCAGGGAAGAGGTGACAGCAACCGACGCCAGACCAGGACTTTGGAATTTGGGCCGACTGCGGGTAGCCTGCCAGCAGGATAACCCAAGTGTAATGACTGCAACAGTGAAACACAATGAACATCAGAAATTTCAGAATCCTGGTCAGAAGTATCATAAGCAAACTCAGTCCTAGGTCTCTTAGAGGGGGAAGGTTGGATTCCTCTGATTAAAGTTATAAGGTTTTCAATCATTCTTATCATTTGTTCTTTATGCATAGAGGCCTGACCATGCAGTCTTGGCATCAGTTTAGGCCTTGAAGAAGTAGATGGTGCCAGTTTAATATGCAAGTCAATAGGCCTGAATACACCAGCGGCTCCAGACCCATCCAAGGTAGAGCCATCCACAGGTTCCACAGTTGAAGCATCTCGTGGCATACTGGACTCTGAATGGGTCTCAGTAGAGGCCTGCGAATCTGAAGTAGCAGGTATCAGGGGCTGCAAAAGCACCTCACTGAGTACTGGTGAACTGGGCGGCCTGTCTCTGTCTTTATCTTTGCGTTTTTTCAGAATGTCAGTAGTCAGATGGCTTACTGAAGACATATCAGGATAATTGAACTGAGCACCAAAAAATTTAGAAGCGCAAATATACTGATGATGAATAGTTTGTGGTTTAAATAAGGCACAAAACTGACACCAAGGTACATCGTGGTCAGGGCCTAGGCAAGGAATACAGTACAAATGAAAATCTTTATGAGGTATTTGCTTTCCACAAGAAATGCAATTATTTACTTTTACTGACCGGTTTAGATCAAGAAAAAGTTTCCCCAATGGGGTACTTAGCTTTTAGTTGAAGACTTTGGTTCTGAAACTCGAAAATGGAAATTTCAGGAATTGGCCAACCGGCACTTGCAAACTGCTTCTGCTTCAGGCACCGCACGGCAAGAAAGGCTGGTGTAATGATGTCGGCTGCATGTTTTATACCCCTGATGACCTGACTTCAAAGAAGAGGAGACAGCAACCAACATAGGACCCAAGACTTTGTTAATCAGGCCGACTCAGGGCTACTGCAAGCAGATAACCCAAATGTAATGACTGTAACAGTGAAACACGAAGAACATCTTCCATGTGTCTGACTTGATACTGCCAGAAGCCAGATACATGATGAAAGTAACTTCACACCACAAATCCAGAAAACCAAAACTTATTTTTCTCTGTCAATTACACTATTTTTTTTGGGGGGGGTGTATATTATTTACTTTGCAACATGGCTTCAAGCTTCTTTCTATCCATCTGAAATCTACCTTCAGCCTATTGAGGCACACTAGTGGCAACAGAAGGGCTGCTTGATTCATCTACAGAGCCAGGCAAAGGCGAATCAGTGCTCTGTTCATGGTTAGAGCCCAGGTTTGACTGCTGCATGTATAAGCTCATAGAATCACAGAGAGCCACCATCATGCCCACTGGGACCCCATCAGAGAGCACCCTTCAAACCACCTTTTCATAAGAAGTGAAAGTACAAAACTAAGTTTTCCACAGCAATATTTCAGCTTTTTTTTTTTTTTTTTTTTTTTTTTACTAACGCTGCTGACCAAACATCCATATGCTTTGAGCTCTGCAGAAAGACTTCCCTTTTAGTATCCATATCCCACACTACTACACTTTGATAACACTTACTCAATGATACACTGTCTTATTCCATCAACTCAACAGTTTTAGCTTCAATGAATCACACGTCACCCCCACCACCCCAAACACACACATCCATCCACTGTCCAAGTTCCGCAAAGTAGAGCTGGTAAAAATTTAAAAGAATGTTACAGCACAGAATGGTACTGAATTAGTGGTTTAGCATATACACTTTGTGGCAGATGGGAGTTCTGAGTTTAAACTTAGAAAAATGATAGTATTAAAGTTTTGACAAGAAGTTTCACCAGATCCTTTTGCCAAAGGATTTTCTATAAAAAAAATACTGCTAATGCAGGATATGCTACCCAGAATGGTGGTTCTAGGCAGCTTTAGGTACATAAGTGGTAGGTGCTGATTTCCCCCCCCCATTTTTGTCTTCTAGTGCAATGTTATAAATACCCTGATTTGTTCCACTACCACCCTATGAGCCCAACATGTATACAGATGTTTGCAAAAACCTGCACAATACTTTAATCTGACCAAGATGTCCTTCAAGGATGCATCTGCAGTCCTTACAAATGGGTTGTCCTGTCGTCAGGCAGCCCTTCGGTCGGCCGGATTCCAAAGTCTGGGTCTGGCCTCGGCTGGTGTCGCACTTCACCCGACGTCATAGCTGCAGTTGTTTGGGTATAAAGGCATCAGCCGACGCCATTTTCCCCAGTCTTTCTTGCCGCGTGGCGCCCGAAGCAGAAGCTGTTTGCAAGTGCCGGTCGGTCAGAACCAGAGATTACTACTACAAAGTACCGAAGACTTCTAAAAAGCTAAGTACCCCATTGGGGACTCTTTCTTGCCTCAGCCGATGTCAGAAAAAGTGAATAACTGTTTAACTTGTGGGAAACAAATACCTCATAAAGATTTCCACTCTTACTGCTTACCTTGCTTAGGCCCAGACCACGACGTAGCAGCTTGTCTAGCCTGTGCTTCTTTCAACCGACGGACGCTTAGACGTCGGTCGGAATTTGCTGAAGAGTTTTTCGGCTCCGATTTTGCTTACATTATGCCGTCGGATACTCCGACTACGCAAATTTCTAAAAAGCGCAAGGAAAAGGACCAACACTCGCGGTTAAGCCAACCGCGAGTGTCTCGGTTTCAGCTGAAACCGAGTCCACGGTTCTTCCTTCGGCCAAAAACTTGCCTCTTACCGAGGCCTCATCTAGCTTGCCTGAATCTGCTACTGAAATCCCTCCTGCTCTTGCAGGTTCACAGGATTTATCTGACACTATCCCTTTGGATATATCCACCCCTGCACGTGGAGCTGCTAGGCCACCTGCTTCCATGTCGATTAAGGCCTTTGCCAGGGCTAAAGCAGCAAAAACTACCAAAACTGTGCCTAAGACCCCCTCTCACAGGCCTAGCTCTAGTTCACAAATGCTTAGTCTAGCAGAGGATCTCATTTCTTTGATCCGGGGATCCCAACCACATCCAGACAGGGCCTCTCACCCTCCTCCTCCAGAGAAGAGGACTAGAGTAGAGCCCCCTGAGCCAGTTTCTTCAGATGACTCCTCTGATGAATCAGATAATTCAAACCCTCCAGAGGGCCCTTTTTCTCCTTATGAGGACTCCGATGCAGAAGAGTCCATTCCTTCTGCCTCTCCGCCTGAGGAATTTTCTTTTGGGGAAACCTTGCATGCTATGAGGGAACAATTTCAATGGCAGGGCCAGGATTTTTCAGACTCTAGAAAAAGGCTTAGAACCTTTTTGCATTTGCCACAGCATAGGCCTTTAGCCATTCCTCCAGTACTTACTGTTGTGGATGATGCATTTAATGATGCTTATACTGCTCCTGATTCTCTACCTCCGGCCCCTGCTAAGCCCGATAGGTACTACAGGGTTCCGGACACACATTATCATTTGTATAAGGCCCCTTTTGCAGATCCCGAAACTATCTCCCAGGGACCCAAGGCCGTAGCAGCTACCTCTACCAAAACCCCTCCCTCTGAAAGGGAATCTAGGGCCTTAGAGAGATGGGGTAAAAAAGTTTACACTTCTGCTACTCTTTCAGCTAGGGCCTTGAACTGCCAATTCCACATGATTCAGTATCAGGAATGTATGTTAGACCAGTTAACTAAAAAACTAACCTCTGATGAACCATTAGATAAAAAATCTGTACAGGAAATGGTACATAACATTCAGCAGGTCAGTAATCATTCCTTAAAATGCGGCTATGATGCACTGGAGGCTTCCTTTAGATCAGCCATGACTGGCACAGTGATCAGAAGACATGCATGGTTAAAAGAGCAGTCCTTACCAGACCATGTTAAATCAAAGCTCCTAAATGCTCCCATGGATAAGCTCAATTTGTTTGGCTCCCCTGCACAGCAGGTGCTGAAGAAGGTGGAAGAGAAAGCAAAATCTGTCCAGACAGTCAAGGATTTCTTGCAGGTCCAGCCTCCAAGGTTTAGCAGGAACTGGCCTTCCAAGAATTTGTCCTTTCCAGACACCTCCAGAGCTCCGAGAGGCAGGAATAGGCGCCCAAGAGGCAGGGGTCAATCCAGAGGTGCCTACAGGGGACGTCAGTGGCAAAATAACAACCAGCGAGGTGCAGCCACAGATCCAGCCACCACCACTTCCACAGGACAATCACAGTGACTTGGCTCTGGCACCGCCTACCAGGAAACAACTGGAAGCACCCTTAGGCGGGAAGCTAGCCTTATTTTCAGTAAACTGGCATTACATCACAGGAGACAAATGGATTTTACAGACAATAGACCAAGGTTACAGGTTTCACTTCCATACTCTACCAAGGAAGAGAGGAATGCCAAACCTACCTCCAAATCAGAAGACAGAAGCTCTAGAACAAATAACTCACTTACTAAGGATGAGAGCTGTAGAAAGGGTACCATCTATGGAACAAGGGCAAGGATTTTACTCCAGACTCTTCCTGGTACCAAGAAAAGAAAACCAATGGAGACCTATTCTCGACCTGTCCGCTTTAAACACATACCTCATTGTTCCAAAATTCAAAATGCTGACCCTACAGCAGCTTCTTCCCATGCTGGGCAAGGAGTCTTGGCTGGTAACTCTAGATCTCAAGGAGGCATACCTGCACGTCCCCATACGACCAAATTGCAGAAGATACCTCAGATTTCTTGCAGGATCAGAGCATTATCAATTCTCAGCATTTCCCTTTGGCTTATCTACTGCGCCCAGAGTATTCACGAAATGCCTGGCATCAGTAATTGCTCATTGCAGGCTTCAGGGAATTCAAATTTACCCTTACCTGGACGACTGCCTGTTACAAGCGGACAACAAAAACAAATTAACAAAAGATTTGGAAAGGGTCATTCATCTACTACAAGCCCTGGGATACACAGTCAATATAAAAAAGTCAAGGCTGATACCATCCCAAAGGATAACCTTCTTGGGTGCAGATCTGGACACATCAAAACAAATGGCATTCCTGACAGTAGAAAAACAGGAGCAACTCCCTCTCTACTTCATGGCATTAACAAAGCAGAACCAGCTAACAGCAAGAAAAGTCCTGCAAACCCTTAGTTACATGGCATCCTGCATAATATTGGTTCCACATGCCAGACTACATATGAGAAAGCTACAGTGGTACCTAAGGAATTTATGGTCTCAACACAAGCACAGCCTAGAAACCCAAATTCCAATAATTCCATGCCTGAAGCAAGAATTCCAATGGTGGGCTCAGGCCTGTCAATTAAACAAGGGACTGCCCTTCCACAACACTCAGCCAAGCCAGGCCATCACAACAGACGCCTCAGACCTCGGTCGGGGGGGCACACATGCTGGACAAGTGCATACAAGGCTTATGGACTCAAGACCAGCTGCACCTACACATAAATCAAAAGGAAATGCTGGCAGTAAAACTGGCAATTCAGGCATTCAGACCATTTCTTCAACAGGGTCAACTGCTGATAAGGACGGACAACACCACAGTTATGTGGTACATCAACAAACAGGGAGGCACACATTCATACCCTCTATGCCGGATGGCAATGGACCTCTGGAATGTGGCCCTGAGCTCCAACATTCAGTTACAAGCAATTTTTGTGCCAGGAAAAGAAAATATACTAGCAGACATCCTAAGCAGAACTACCACGGATGCTCACGAATGGATGCTGCATCCGGACATCTTCAAAACCATTACAGGGAAATGGGGACTACCAGAAATAGACTTATTTGCATCCCCACACAACCACCAACTGAAAAAATTCTGCACAAGGACGTACCACCCACTTGCTTGGAAAGTGGACTCCCTATCCTTCAGTTGGAAAAATCTGACAGCATATGCATTCCCACCTCTTCCTTTGATGCACAAGGTGCTATTGAAGATCAAAGAAGACCGTCCAAGGATCATCCTGATAGCTCCAGACTGGCCAAGGCAACATTGGTACCCATTACTGAGGAGTATGTCTCGAGAACAAATATGGCCTCTGCCCCTAGTTCCCCTGCTGTTAACACAGAACCATTTCAAAACCCTACATCCAAACCTGAAAACACTGCAGCTGGCTGCCTGGAGCATTGCATAAGACCAAATAACCCAGATTTATCTCAAAGGGTTAAAGACATTATCTTGGAGGCTCACAGACCCTCAACAAGAAAAAATTATTCAGCAAAATGGAAAAGATATCTCATTTGGAGTACTGCAAAAGGAGAAAATGTGTCACTGGTAAACATAGCTAATGTCCTGGAATACTTGGCAGAGCTCTTCCACAACGGCCTGTCCTATTCTTCCATTAAGATTCATGCATCAGCTATTTCAGCAGAATACAACTTGGATCCTCCACTTTTCTCACATCCTCTGTTCAGGCAGTTTCTGAGAGGAATTGAAAACGTAAAACCACCTAGGAAGCCACCATTGCCAGCATGGGACTTGAACTTTGTGCTAGAAAAGTTGACACTCCCTCCTTTCGAACCAGCAGCAACAGCAGAATTACAGTACTTATCATGGAAAACTGCTTTCCTGCTTGCAATCACTTCAGCAAGAAGGGTATCCGAGCTACAGGCATTAATGGCAGTACAGCCCTTCCTGATCTTCCATCAAGATAGAGTGTCCATGAGAACTAATCCTACTTTTATGCCAAAGGTGGTCTCCAGGGTATCTTTAAATCAAGCTATCCACCTACCTACATTCTTCCCCAACCCACAGAACAGGGGAGAAAGACTGTTGCATACCTTGGATGTACATAGACAATTATGTTACTACCTGGACAGGACCAAGAGCAATAGAAAAACTGACCAGCTACTGGTAGCATATGCAACAGGAATGGAAGGAAAAGCAATTTCAAAACAGACAATCTCTAAGTGGATAGGAAATTGCATTAGATTTTGTTATTCCTACCATGGAAAAAAACGCCAGAAAACATCAGGCCTCACTCTACAAGGGCTACAGCCACTACCACAGCTTTTTTACGAGGAGTGGCTACCAAAGACATTTTAGAGGCTGCTACTTGGAGCTCCGTGCATACATTTGCCAAGCATTATAATTTACCTTTATACTCCAGATCCCGAGCAGGTTTTGCCACTGCTGTTTTGCAAGGGATCTTAACTACACCATAATCTTATTTCTCCTCCTCCCTCAGTTTGGCTATGGTATTCTACCCATTTGTAAGGACTGCAGATGCATCCTTGAAGGACATAGTACAGTTTTGTACCTACCATAAATGTAGATGTCCGATAGGCATGCATCTGCAGTCAGGATTACCCACCCTCCTTCCCTCTGTGGTACTCCTAGGGTATTTGCCCATCTTGTAGCTAGCTGGGGGAATCTATTATGGTGTATTTGTTTGTATATATGTACATACATGCTTATTTTTTGTTTGCTCTCTACTATTTGGAACCATTTGCATTTATCCAAATTTAGCCTTCCTAGAGGGCACCTGGCATCTGGGGCAAGAAACACTGAGGAAAATGGCGTTGGCTGATGCCTTTATACCCGAACAACTGCAGCTATGACATCGGGGGAAGTGCGACACCAGCCGCGGCCAGACCCAGACTTTGGAATCCGGCCGACCGAAGGGCTGCCTGACGACAGGACAACCC
Organism: Protopterus annectens; assembly: GCF_019279795.1. Taxonomy (NCBI): domain Eukaryota; kingdom Metazoa; phylum Chordata; order Ceratodontiformes; family Protopteridae; genus Protopterus; species Protopterus annectens. Next base: position 964,881,206 of record NC_056728.1, read on the forward strand.
ATTTGTAAGGACTGCAGATGCATGCCTATCGGACATCTACATTTATGGTAGGTACAAAACTGTACTTTTTGCAAAGTCTGCATTATATAAAATTGCTTCCAGTTCAAACTCTGCCCATCTCAAAGGAAAACAGACAAGATGCTGAGAGTGTCATTCCTTGCAGCCAGCTAGCCCAACTCGCTGCCTTTGTTTTCACCAGTACTCATCTGCAACTGCAAACCTGGTTTGTGTACTAGATCAGAATGGAGTACAAAACCACAGGATTTGCAGTTCATTCCAATTATTACATTAGCAGTAACTTACCTCATTACTTCACAGGTTTATACTAGGCTTACTGCCTTGTGCACCATTTTACGCCTAGCCAATTACCCCATGTGAGAATCAAACCCTGTACCTTGCGTCTGTAAGGTAAATACGTTAACCATTATGCCAACCTCCCACCATTAAGATAAGCAATTCTTGAAAGAAAATACCTGAATACACTACAGGACCATTATACCTTCAGTACCCCAGCTAAAGAAACTCCATTAGCCAGTAGACAACTATGTGCTGTTCCTGGGAATCTGGATGACTGTGTACTCTCACTGGAAGAGAAGGCATCTGTTAGAGTCTCTTTAACCAACTACATTACTGTCCACGGGGTTCTCCAGTGTCAGATATACTCCAAGGAAATCTGTTCTTATGAAACTAGGTAATTCTGTTCTTTAAGCTAATTATTTTTCTAAAATACTTCTCTATACTCAAGAACACATTTGTCAGCCAGCCTGTAAGACACTGACAACTTGGCAAAGTCTCTTGAAAAGTAGGTATAACTGCCCCTATGCTGATGTGTAAACACACATACACATAGCATGTGTGTGTGTATAATATATATAAGTAAAATAGCTTGATTTTTGTGTGCTATGATACACAAGTACCATTTGTAGCAGCAGCAGCGGTGCTGACATTCTGTAGCTGTCTTGGACAGTGCTGTGGGGTAGAGATCATTCACTGTACATATACAAGAGAAACTGAGATTAGATCAAGCAGGGAACAGAAGTTTCATCAGTTAATGTTGCCTGCCTCTTGTGCTATTGTTGACAGTGTGTACTTTACTATTTACTGAACATTTACCTGAAACTGACTTGTATCTAGTCACATTTGTATTAATAGTTTCATCATTACTGTTTGAGGCTGGAGTGCCACTCTGGCTTTGCACAAAGGTCATCCTGAAAAGAATGAATAAGTGCATTTGTTACTGTAATTGTCTGTGTATGTGGACAGCATGTTTGGGTTCTTGTCTTCTTGTGGGATATAGTAGAGGAGAATGTATGTGTAGTGATGCTTGCTTTTTATTTATCTGTTAACCCGGAGAAGGGATTAGTTAAATTAGCTTAACTATTTTCAATTACAAACATCACCACAGGCAACAAAATCTTTGTTTATAGGTAGGTACTAGGCTATTGGCCCAAGGGCCTACATAAGCCTAGCCAACAAGGTTCCTTGGCTTACACCACCCAAGAAAGTTATTTTCCTGTGCCACTGTCGAGCAGAGACACAGAAGTGATCCTCGGGGTGTATTTCCTATTTCCCATCCACTCATCAAGATTTTTTCTTGAGGAGTGCTAATGAAGAACTTTGCTTGACATAGATGGGTAGCCTGTTCCAGAGTATGGGAAGTCTCTGGGACAGGAATCTATCCTTCCAGCATGTCCTGTTTATTGTGGTGACAAGGTTTAGGTCCCTAGAGCGTGTCGCTAGGAGGGATTGGGATTTCTGGTGTAGCATGTCCAACAGCTGTGTGTTTGACATAGCTTTATATGTTAGGCAGAGATCACCTCGGAGTAGGCGATATGCTACGGAATAAAGCTGGAGTTTTTTGAGGCGGTCAGTGTAGGGTATTTGTTTGAGGCCAGTAATCCTATGCATGTACCTCACATATATTAGTCTTGATTCTATCCATCTTGCATGACAGATTAGTGGTGAATGTCTAATAATGTTTATTTTTATTTCAGTTTACCTGGAAGTGTCCAGATTACTTAAGTATTCCATCCATTTCCACAACCTAGGGCAAAGCATTGTATGTGTGTGTGTGTCATTGTGTACAGAAGAAAAATATCAGACATTGAAGGAGCCACACAGAAATACGTGGCACCCCATTATTTTGCTCTCAAAATTGGTAAATACCATGGAATTCAGTATGGTTGAGAGGTATGTTTGAAGACCACGTACTGAAGTCTGTGTAGCATGACTGACCACAGGTAAACATTTCTTAGCCAAGTTAAGAAAAGTTATATTTATTTAGACAAGTTTTCAGGTAAACAGTGTTTAACACTTTGTTTTTTTCCTAACATGTATCTTTTATGACCTAGTAAGATAGGAAACCGTATCCATATATGAGGTCTCTACCCCTGGTCACATCCAGCAGCATCTGCCAGCAAAAGTGCGTCTAAGTAAAGAGGATTCTCCCCTGACCAGTACAGACACTGATATAATGAAATGGATTTGGCTGACTCCCAGTTCATGATGCACAACAGGACTACATCAGCAGATGATGAAAGAGTGAGTGTGCTGTGCAACAGTAAATGGTCACTGCAGGTTCATCCTCTATTGTTTGAGGTGCAGACTGAGCCTGTGTAGTCAGCAAGGGATCTCGGGTAAGTTGTTTTTTTCTTTCTAGTGACTGAAAACGTTACACCAGCAAGGGCAGTGTAAACATCCATGTGGTGACTTAAAAGAGGATGCTTCATCTGTGACTAGGATTGCCAGTATAAATTGGTTAGAACACACACATTTACCCGTAAAGACAAAGTCCCCAAAACAAAGTGTTACACAAACAGTACATTAAAATCATGTAAGAAACCCCTTAAAATTAAAAGTCAAAAATAAATAGCTGGTAAGTTGCCACAGCATGAACGCACACAAGCACTACATGTTCTGTAAATGCACTACTAAAGTCCTGTCAGAACATCTTAGAAGTAAAATTGCTGTGACAAAATACGTGGGAGGAATTTTGCCACAGCAGGAATACAAGCTCTGCATGTGTTGTAAATGCATAAGGAGTATACAGTACTCCTGTCACAAACCCTTAGTAGCAAAAGTAGTCTAACAAAAAGCATGGCAGGTAAAGTGTCTCAGCATAAATGCAAGCACTGTATGCTCTGTAAATGCACAAACAGTAGACTAAAATCTTGTTAGAAACCCCTTAGAACTAAAATGTACCGAACAGAACAAATAGCAAGTAAACTGTGCAAACAAATAAGGACTGCTTGCTCTACCATTCTTGCTCATATGAAGCATAGCCCCCAACATAAACTTTTATATAAAAAAATTTAATTAGTGACATAAGCTCTACATTCCTAGATTACATAAGATGTGACACTAGACAAAGCTAAAGAACAGGAGGAGATGGTAGTCAAAAATTACCAGGTGGTCACAACATATATACAAATTAAAAGTTAAAAAAATATACGAACAATAAACACAGTAAAATAATTATGTTCAGTGTGGAAGATTTCCTGCAAAGGGGACTTGTGTCTCGAAAGGAGCTGAATTTCACAGCATGTGTAGGCTAAAGGCTGCACTAGTGGGAATGATGAAAATTGAGGGTTACCAGAATGTGTTACAGCTTAAATACACAGAAAAGTGGCCTTGTTGAGGTAGCAAACAATATGGTTCTGTCAATAAAATACAAAAAATAATCATGATAAAGTAACCTTAATATTTTTTCTAACTGATGGGCTACTCGGCATAGGAGTGCAAAGCAAACAGTATCAATTTGGTACCAGTCATTCTGCTCATATGCCAGTGAATGCCCCTGTACATCACACTCTGCTGGAGTGTACACTGCATTATGCTTGTTCACTGGAATGTGCATACACAGTTTTTCTACATAATCTAAACTATTTTGTTACTGCTTACATTTTCTATTTTTGTTTGTGAAATGTTTTGTATTTCAGCTGGGATGACCCTGAAATTGCTCCATATTGATCAGTGCATTACCACGGTAAACAATATCAATAAATACATTTTTTTTTAAGTGTTGCTAGTTGCCCCTGATTCTGCTTCAAGTTATGGTATCATTGAAGAAGTCTAAACAAACAAAGCAAATACGTATAGACAGAGAGTGTATACACCTCTATCACTCTACTGCTTACTCTAATGTCACTACCCCAAGTACAGTCATGAAAAACATTCACAATGAAATAATATGCAAGAGCAAACAAAACGTCCTGATACATCGATCTGTTGCTAACATCTTCCTCAATAATGAAATTTATTAGCTAAAAAAAATAATCCAGGGCATGGTAACACTAGAAACACCTTAAAACAGTAGTACCCAAATAGTACTCCCCAAGAAACCGCCACCCTGCTTAATAGTCATTTCATTGAATCCATCCAAAAACTTTTCCAGCAGTCAACTCCCCTGCAAAAAAATATCTTACAAACCCCTTTCTCTCTGCAACCTGTTCTTACCACCTACATAAAATCCCTCCTTCTTAAATTAAAACCTTGCTCTCCCTTCAACCACAACCTCCCACCTCTCTTCCTGAAAATAGCAGCACACACTATAGCTTATTCTGTCTCCATATTAATTAACCGTTCCATACAAGAATACACAGTTCCCGACTCTTGGAAAACGTCTTACACCATTCCACTACACAAAGGAGGTAACTCCACTGACCCTTCCAATTACAGATCTATATCAATTCTCTGTCCAATCTCCAAAATATTAGAAAAATGGATACACAAACAGTTCTTAAATACCTAATTGATGGCAATTTTCTTGCCCCAACACAGCATGGCTTTAGACCCAATCACAGCACCTCCACTGCCCTGCTGTCCTTCACACATACTGTTGCACAAGCCATGGAAAATAACTGTCTTGTATCCTGCCTCATTCTTGACCTCTCCAAAGCTTTCAATACTGTGCCCCATTCTAAACTCATTGCCAAACTAACCAACCTTAACCTCTCCCCCCCTACTATTCACTGGTTCTCTAGCTATCTCACTAACAGACTCCAATCTGTTAGGTGGCACTCTGCCTGTTCCCCTTTTTTTCCTATCCAAACAGGTGCCCCCCAAGGCTCAATCCTCAGACCACTCCTTTTCAATATCTTCACCAATAATCTACACTCCTCTTGCACTTCATCTACTATTATTCAATATGCCGACGACTCTACAATCATCACTACCTCTGACATTCCTAACCTTCACTCCTTAACACAACAATCTTTTTCATCTGTCGAAAACTGGCTAACCAATCACCAACTCTTACTTAACCCCCCAAAAAATAACTTCATCTCCAAAACCCTCTCCCACCAGAAATCCACTTTTACCATTCTATCTCTCAATCAAACCTCAATCATTCCAGATCCCAACACTAAACTACTTGGAACAATTATTGATGACCAACTAAAATTTGACATTTAAATACAACAGAGCATCAAAAAAGCAACCAAAAACTCTGCCTTCTCTACTGAAACAAAAAATTTCTAGCCCCGACAATTAGGTCAGCACTTGCTCAAGCCTTTCTCCTTCCTTCCTTCTGTATGCCTCCCCTATCCTTACTCATGTCCAGACATCCCTCCTGTCCAAACTGGAACAAGCCTATAACAACATAGCTAGATTCACCACTAACCTACCATGCAGATCTCATCATTGTCTTGCCCTAAACCAACTCCAATGGCTAGAATTCCCTCAGCTCCTTCTCCTCTCTCAGATACAGCTTACTCACTCTTCCTACTAAACAAACCTTTGGCCTATCCCTCACTCTCTTTACTTGTATCACACTATACTCCAGCTCGCACACTTTGCAGCTCTGAGCAGGACCTTCTTGATGTTTACAAACCTCACAAAAACACAGGCAAACTCCTTTATAGACACTCGTCACCTTAATCTGGAACAGACTGCCAATAAACATCCGTAACATCCCTAGCTCCTCCAGATTCAAAGCTGAAGTCAAAAACTACCTCCTGAACTCTAGAATCTGCTCTTTCCATAATCCTATATAAACCAAAGTACCCGTCTCATTACATAACCTCCCCTTTTAACCTGTCATAGAATTACACATATAATCTACTCCCCCTTTCAAAAACTTTCAACCTAAACTCTTTTACTCACTTATTAACTTTATTACAGTTAGTAGGTCTGAGACTGGAAAATGCCTATTATACTAATGGTAAAAAGTACAGTTTTGTACCTACCATAAATGTAGATGTTCGAGGATCCACATTGCTGCAGTCCTAACAATTGGGTAGTCCGCTGTCCAGAGTCTTTTCTTGCCCCAGATGTCAGAAGACCCTAAAAGACAAGGCCCAACATACCTGCACCAAAAATATGTACAATATATACAAAATATCAGCATATAACCTCACCTACACAACCACCCCTAAACATAGAGGGAAGGAACATCTACATTTATGGTAGGTACAAACTCCACTATGTTCTTCGCTCCACATTGCTGCAGTCCAGGAGCTGACAACATGCCTTGCAAAATAGCTGTGGCAAAACCAGCCCTAGACTTAGAGTAGAGAGGAAGGTGATAACTGAACTCCAAGTAGCTGCTAGTGGAATGAGGCCTAATCCCAGCTGGAATCTCCTTGCCATGATGGGAATAACAAACAAACAACTGCTGAGACTGCCTAAATTTAGTCCTGCTCAAAAAAATAACGTAATTGCCTGTACATCTAAAGTGTAAAAAAATCTCCCCTTTTTTTTTTTGGGGGTGCATAAAAAGTAAAAAAATGAAAAGTTTGGTTTAAAGCCACACCACACTAGAAACCACCTTATAAAAAAAAGAAGGATTAATACGAATGATACCCTATCCTGGAAAAAAATCAAAACTGCCTACTACTGCCATAAGGGCCTGCACCAGACTACCCTTCTTGCAGTAGTAAGCCAAAGAAAAGCAGTCTCTTCCATGACAGTATTTCAATTCAGCAGTAGCTGCAGGCTCAAAAGGTTGTAGAGTAAGTTTTTCCAAACCTTGTCCGATAACTCAGTAAGATATTTGAAGAGAGCCACACTCAAATTAGGCAGAAATTCCAAAAATTTCTTTTGTACTCCAAAAATAAAAATCTCTTCCATTTTTCTGCGTACACTTTCCTTGTACTAGGTCTTCTAGCTTCCATAATCACATTTAAAACTTGTTGACAATACAGAATATGCCAGGCTGTTAGATGAAGAGAGTGGAGCTTGACATTGAGCAGATGACCTTCCTTCTGAGATAACAGATGTGGAATCAAACCAGACTCCTTAGTAGTGGGTACCCAGTGTTGCGAGGCCAATCTGGAGCTATTAAAATCATCCTGCTTGCTTGTCTGTCTGACCTTTAAGAGCACCTTTGGAAGAAAGCTGTGTGATGAAACCCTTTGTGCAAAACTTTGGCAGCTGGTGGTTTAGTGGAAATACATGAAGATCCAGTTTCCACTGTGGGGATCCATGATTGAAACCTTGCCTGAAGAGTTATAAAATCATTGCTTGCCTGCATAGAGGATAAGAATGTGTTCCCCTTGTTTGTTGATCTGTTAGAATCAACACCTGCCCAGGAAGAAGTAACTCCTTGAAAGCCATTAATGCAAACTGGACTGCTAACATCTCCTTCATGTTGATATGTAGATGCTGTAGTTGGCAGGCCACTTGTCTTGTATCCACTTTCCATTTAGATGAGCTCCCAAGCAATGTGTCCGAGGCATCTGTCGTTAAAATCTGTTCTTTTTGAAGGCAAGGTATTATTTGAATGACAGTGTCCAAATCCTGGCAGTGCTGTGTCCATACATTTTGAGATACCATTGTAGCTTCCTCATATGCAGTTTGGCATTGGGAAGCCCAGAATACAAGATGCCATGAACCGCAGTCAGCACGGACTGATGAGATAGTTGATGGACTGCTGTATTCAGTCTCACACCCAGAAAGCACATGTCTTGAGAGGGTACTAGACTGGATTCGTTCATTCTGAAATACCTAGGCAATAGTAGCACTGCTATAACATATGGATAGATTTGAATTCCTTTTTTTTAGCCTGAAGTAAGCTATCACTGAGCCAGAAATTGTAGATACTCTGGCGCAGTAGATAAAGCAAAAGGCAATGCAGAGAACTGATAATGAGAATTAAACGCAGATACTTCCTGCAACTTAGTCTTATAGGCACATGAAGGTAGCTTCCTTGAGATCTAAAGTTACCATCCAGTGATCTTTGCCCAGCAGAGGTAAAAGTTGTTGTAACGTCAACATCTTGAACTTGGGAATGTCCAGATAAGTGTTGAGGATAGAAGAATAAAATCCTAGGCCCCTTTCTGAGACAGGAGCCTCTTTCCTTTGTGGAGGGGAACGTCTGGCATGCCTTTGAATGGGGCAATGTATGGAAATAAAACCTGTAACCATGGTGAATGATATCCAACACCCATCTGTCTTGAGTAATTAAATCCCAATTTTCTTTGAAAAGAGATAGTCTTCGGCAGGTCATTGGGGTCTGTTTTAAAAGGACTGACCCCTGCCCTCACCAGAAGTCTGAGCAGGTGAACTCCTGTTCTAGACCTAAAAGCACCTTGAGCTCTGCCCCACACGCCCTAGACCTACCCCAGACTGGGACTTTGCTTTGTCCTCCATTTTCTTTAAAACTTTCCCACAGGCGAACCAAACAACACATCAGACTGTAAAGGAGCATCCAAAATCCTTGTCTTAACATGCTCAGCTAAATTCTGATCCCTCCACCAGGCATGCCTGCGAAGAACACAACTAGTGGCAGCCGCATCAAAACCACATTGCAAAGAATGCTTACCCACTTGTTCAGACACATGAACTAAATCCAGCAACTCTTTACACTAAAGCATCCAGATTAGATTTTAATTGTGAAAGGAGATAATTTTGATATTTTAGCATGTGAAACTGACAATTCACGCCCTCATGGCTAAAGTGGAAGAAGTATACACTTTCTTTCCCCATCTTTCCAAAGCCCTTGCCTCTTTATCAGTGGGAACAGGGTTTTTAACAACAGAGGCCTTAACACCTTTAGGTCCCTGAGAAACAGTTTTCCGGTCTGCCTAGGACTCTTAAAAAGATACTTATGAGCTTCAGGCACCCTATACTACCTATCAGGTTTAACAGGAGCAGCATCTTCCACCACATTCAACACAGGAGGTAGCTAAGGGCCTATGCTGGGGTAAAACAAGAACTCTCTAAGCCTTTTCCTGGAATCAGAGTAATCCTGGCCTTCCCATTTAAAGTGTTCTCTCATGGAATGCAGAGTCTCTGAAAATGAGAAATCCTCAGGAGGAGAAGCTGTAGGAGTAGAATCATCCACATCAGAATCAGAATAAGGAGGATACTCTTGCAAATCTTCCGCAGAAGACTCCGAAGCCTCTGAACACTGTTCAAAACTCTCAAACTCAGGTTCCACCCTAGGCCTCTTATCAGGAGGGGGCATAGAACCTCTAATCATAGTAATTAAATCTTCTGCCATTTTAAGCATATGTTTCTTAGGCACAGAACCTGAAGTGCTAGGAGAAGCCCCCACTGAAGCCAAACTTGGCCTACCTCTCAAAGAAGTTTTGGAAACAGAAGGAGAGGCTCTAACTACCTTGGGAAGCACAGTTACCTGAGAAGCCCCTTCAGCCTGGCCTACTTCCTGAGAAGGCACATCCTGTAACAGTAAAGTCTCAGCCTGAGACTCCAAAGAAACTCCTGGCAAAACCTCTGGCTCACTGGAGTTTTCTAAAGAACCGACACGCCTGGGACTGCGGTTCATCAACCATCGACGGGCATTTTGTAATTGCAACGCTTCCCAAACACTAACCTGGCACAGTCTAACCTTCTCTTAATAGTGCGTTTGTTTAACCTAGCACAAGGCGGGCATCCAACACGCCGTGCTCAGGCCCTAAACAAGGTATACACAAGGTATGGTAATCCCTATGAGGTATCTGTTTCCCACAAGAAATACAGTTATTCACTTTTGACTGGAATGGACTACCCAATTGTTAGGACTGCAGCAATGTGGAACGAAGAACATCATTAGTTTTCAAATCCACAAGGATTCATCATCTTCATCTGTATCTCAACAGCAATGTAACTGTAAAAAAAAAATGTATCTATTTGGTACTTTTATTTATCTATACACAATACTGTAAACACTATTGGAAAAGTTTCTTGTATTTTCTGGAGCTTTTCTCCTCAGGTCTCCACTGAAAATGGGGCAAAATGGCTCAGACTAACCTGGTTAACAAATGACAAATAAATAAAATAATAAAACAAGAAATCTGGACAAAGCCAAAAATAAGGGGAGCAGAAAGACACAAAAATAGGAATGGATTTTAAATATCGCTATTCAGAACCTAGAAAGTTGCTAGAATAAAAGTTGTGTTAGCGTGCATTTTCTGAACAACAGGAGGTCTAAAACACAAATGTATAGCATTAATAAATGACTTCAATCCACAGTGATTTGCTACAAAAACAATTGTGTGATGAAAGGATCGACATACGATGCAAATATCTGAATATTACATGAAAATCTGGACAGTTGACAGCTTTGCTTGAGAAGAAAAAAGTGACAGTTTTCAAAAACTGGAAGTATTAGAGATGCATGCTGAATATGGTTATTTAGTGAAGTGTAGCACTTTTGACAAGAGCGAATTACACAGAGCTTTTTTTTTCCTTTTTAGTATGTAATGCAATGGGAATGTGGTTAAAAAACTATTGGTGTGAAAAAAGAAGTCATGTTCTTACCATAACGTTCCATCTGAGTAGTAGACTTCATTCTTCTGCACATATGGGTATATGGATCCGATTCGGATCCGAGCCGGCAAAACATTTCAAGCATCAGCTCCGAGCTCCAAGCTCCTCCCTTACCTATATTACATCACTTCCTCCTATCTAGCCCCAGATCGAGTTTGCTGACACTAAATGGCAACATAACCACAATCCTAAACAGGAAAAACCTGAAGAGTGAGGGGGATGGAGGGAGGGAAGGTGCAGAAGAATGAAGTCTACTTACTCAGATGGAACATTATGGTAAGAACATAACTTTATCTGAAGTAGTTGACTTCTGTCTTTCTGCACATATGGGACAGAGTCCCCAGCTACTAGTATTCCTGGGAGGCACTTATGGAAGGATATTTCTGAGCACCGCAGAGCCAAAGGATGCTCTCCCTCTAGAAATGAGATCCAATTTATAATGAGAGATGAATGTGTGCGAATTGGCCCAAGTTGCTGCTGCACAGATAACGTCTAATGGAACTCTTGACCAGAAAGCTGCAGAAGTGGCCATTGCTCTAGTGGAATGAGCCTTCAATACACCAGGAGGAGATAAACCTTTGTCCTTATAAACCTGTGCAATACAAAGAGTGATCCACCTTGCTAAGGACACTTTCGAAACTGCTTTGCCCAAAAATGGTTTTGAAAAAGAGGCAAACAATTGATCCGACTTCCGGAAGGGTTTAGTCCTATGGAGGTAAAAACGAAGCTGTCTATGGACATCAAATAAATGAAGCTTACGTTCACCTCTATTTTGGAAATTTGAGAAGAAGACTGGCAAATTTATAGACTGATTAATATTGGCTGCTGAGGACACCTTGGGAAGAAAGAAAGGGTTCGTACGCAGCGAAAACCTATCCTTGTGGAAAACCAAATAGGGAGGCAAGGAGAATAAGGCCTGCAACTCTGAAACTCTCTTGGCTGAAGTGATGGCGACCAAGAAGGCTGTCTTCCATGACAAAAACTTCATCGGAACTGAACTGGCTGGCTCAAAAGGGGGAGAGGTCAAAGCCTGAAAGACTAAAGTCAGATCCCAGGGGGGCACTGTTTCTTTAACTGGTGGTTGCAATAAAAAAGTGCCCTTCAGAAAAGCTTTACACAATTTGGCAGAAGCCAGAGCAACCTTATTTTCACCCACATGAAAATTAGAGATGGCAGCCAGCTGAAACTTGATGGTGGAAGCACTTGTGCCTGATCGAAAAAGATCGGCCAGAAAATGCAGAATGACCGGAATGGGGGCTGTAAATGGGTTCAGATTGCGCTGAGAGGCCCAAACGCAAAAACGTCTCCACTTGCTATTGTAGAGTTTTCTAGTGGAGGCTTTAAGAGAAGCTAACAGAACATTCTTAACAGGGGACAAAAGTCCTGGAGTCCTGATGATCATGGGAACTGAGGCAGACACGCCGTCAGCTTGAGACTGTCCAGGTTGGGCAGGGACAAGCCCGATGGGTGGGAAATAAGATCCGGGCATGGATCTAGAGTCCATTGAGGAGCCAATAGGCGAGACCATAAGGAAGGGAAACCACACTTGACGCGGCCAGGAGGGAGCTATGAGAATGACTTTGCACTGCAGCCGGCAAGCTCTCTGAAGGAACTTCAGAATAAGAGGTAATGGGGGATAAGCATACAGTAGCCCGGGAGGCCAAGCATGGACTAGAGCGTCCCTGGGGACATCCCTGGAGAGGGGATCAGAGTGAAGAAGTTGCTGCACTTCGTGTTGGAAGGAGATGCGAAGAGATCGCAGCAAAGTTGACCCCAAACATGGAAGATCTTTTCTGCCACTGATTGTTTCAGAGACCACTCGTAAGGCAGAAGGATTGCCCTGCTGAGAATGTCCACTAGAATGTTGGAGCATCCCGAGATATGCGCTGCTATGAGAAACCGGCTGGTGGATATGGCCCACTCCCAAACCCTCATGGCCTCGCGACAAAGGGGGTAGAATCGGGTCCCTCCCTGCTTGTTTATATACCAGATTGTGTCTGATTGAATGGCTACCGTCCCCGGAGGTAAGACAGGATGGAAGCATGCTAAAAGCACTGCCCTCATCCCCAGGACGTTGATGTGTAGCTTGGTCTCTGGAGGGGACCACGTGCCCTGGACCTTTCTTCTCAGGAAGTGACCCCCATCCGAGCAGGGAAGCATCTGTGGTCACCGTGGCTTGAGCCAGAGGGGCTAGAAAGCTGCGCCCCTTGAAAATGTTCGCTGACTGAAGCCACCACTGGAGTGACATTCTGCATGCCCGATTGAGTCGGATGTGAAAATTTATCGGAAGGTCTAGCCAGGACCATTGAATTGCTAGAGTCCACTGAAGGACTCTCATGTGAAGACGTGCAAGAGGGAGGATAGAGATTGAGGCTGCCATCGAACCCAGAGCCCTCAGAACATCGGCTGCTGTGACGACAGAGTGATCCAAGATCGACGATACATGGAGTCTGAGATTTTCTATCCTTTCCAGGGTGAGAAAAATTTTTGAGTGAATTGAATCCAACCGTGCCCCAATGAAGTCTATGATCTGAACCAGAGCCAGGTGGGACTTGTTGATATTGATCGTGATGCCTAACTTGTGAGACAGACCGAGGAAGTGTTGTGGGGCCTGACACAAGAGATGTTTGGTGGATGCAGCGAAGAGCCAGTCGTCTAGGTAGGGGAATACCTGAATGCCCTGAAGTCTCAAGTGAGCCGCTACGACCACCATAACCTTGGTGAACACCCTGGGGGGGGTGGTGAGACCAAAGGGTAGGGCTCTGAATTGAAAGTGACTGGCCCCTAGCCGGAAGCGTAGAAACCTCTTGGAGCTCCTGTGGACCTTGATGTGATAGTAAGCATCCTGATGGTCTAAAGAGCACATCCAGTCGCATTCTCTCAGAAACGGTAGAATGGACTGTAGAGTGACCATCCGGAATTTTTGTTTCTCTACCGACAGGTTGAGGATAGACAGGTCCAGAATGGGCCTGAGGTCCCCAGTCTTCTTTGGCACTAAAAAGAACCTGGAGTTCGATCCTGCTTGATCCAGACTGATCTGGGGGGACCGGCTCGATGGCTCCTTTTTGTAGCAGCTTCGAAACCTCTAAAGCTGCAGCCTCCCTGTGAATGGGTGGAACATCTGGAAGAAGCGCTGGAGTTATGGGACATGAAATGAAGGGGATGGAATATCCTCTGGATATGAAGTTTAACACCCAGCGGTCTGCAGTAATGGACTCCCATGCTGCTGGATGTAAGGAAAATCTTCCCCCCGACTGCCTTCAGAGTAGAACAGCCAGGCAACCCCAGAGTTGCTGTGCGGGTCTGTCAGAAAAAGGTTCCCTAGACCCGAAGTTTCTGGGACCCCCTCTGCCTCCGGGACTGCGTCGGTCTTGTCCCCCTCTGCCTCTGGGGGACAAATATTCCTGAGTGTCACGAAAGGACTGTGATTTCCAGAACCACATCTTCTTTTGCCCTTTTTGGTTCCTGGAATAGGACCTCTGGGGGTTAGAGAAGCGGATTCCGACGGCTGACAAAGTCTTTCCGTCCTTCTCACTCTGGGTTAGTACGTCACATACAGTCTTCCCAAAGAGGGATGATCCATTGAAAGGGGCGTTGATGAAAGACTCAAAGGGGTCCGCAAATTGACACAGCCTGATCCAGGTGTGACACCTCAAGGCAACGCCTGTACCAGCAGCTCTAGCGGCTCTCTCCGTAGCATGAGAGAGGAGACACAAAGAGGTATTGGTCACTGATTTCAGTGTAGTCATCTTCGCAGTGAAAGACTGCTTGTCCTGTTGCGACAGAGATTCCGGGGGTGACTCAGTAAGTTCCGATATAAAGTCTCGCTGCAGTCGGATAACATGTGCCAAGTAATTCAGAGCACAAATAGAAAATGTCGCTGACGAGTACACGTGGATGAACTGAGGAACTCTCCTGTGACAGTTCCTTCTTTGTGGCAGCTGCAACCACCAAAGCATCTACGGGATCTCCTTTGGACCATGCCTGCCTGACGGCAGGGAAAGAATTTTGTCAGGCCTTTTGGGTACAGGCTCTACGGTGTCAGGATCCTTCCATGCCCTAGTGGTGATGAGGTCCACCAAAGGGTCCACTGGAGGGGAGACCCAGGAAGTAGATGGGCCCACACCAAAGGCCTCCAGGAATACGGACTCATCCATAGAGAGTTTAGGGCTGACCAACCTCCTCTTTGGCAGAGGATCTCCATAATGTCTCCGAACGGTCCTCGGTAGGTGATCTGGGGGAACCCTCTCCTTCATCCAAGTCCGTATTAGTGGTAATGGACTCAGGGGAGTCCAAGTGCCTCCTCTTACACTTGCACTTACGAGGTTCCTCTCCAGTGGGACTCTCTGGAGAGGATTCGTAAGCCTCCTGGGGTTCCCTGAGGGGAACAACCTGGGGTTGCTTTGGCATGGGCTGTCCCTGAGACAGGGTAATGGGAGCAGAATCCAAATTCAGAGGGGTCTGGGTAGGATCCGAGTAGTTGAGCTGTGGTCTCAACCCCTGGGAGAGAAACCTTTCCACTGCCCTGAATGCCGAAGGAGAGCACACCTCCATAGAACGTAAGGATGAGGCTCTCCCCGGCACTGAAGCAGGGATCGGAGCTGACGGCAGGTTAGTCCAGGCACCAAGGATGGGATCCGACAGAGCGAGATCTCGACCCTTGGGTCCAACTCCCCAACCACGGCTACGAGAATCCACTGGATCCGAGATCGGATCCGAGGAACTTAAGGTGACAGCCGGTGTCGAGGAAACGAGAACCATTGGCACCGACCCAACAGCTCCAAAAGGTCTCGGACCCGAGAACCCCGAAGCGTTGGGTCAGATCGGGGAAGGAGCAATAGGGTGGAACATAGTTGAAGAAGGACCCTCTCTAATGGGAGAGGGCCCTGGTAAGACCCCCATCTGAATCTGGTTCTGGATGAACCTCATCAGCCTGTCCATATCAAGGTCGGAGACACTCCGAGTCGACCTGGAGGAAGCGACCGACTCGGGTCTGGGCCGGATCTGAGGGGAGTGACTCGGCTCCGATGGCTCTGGCGAGAAACGGGGAGAGCAGAGCAGAACGAGACCTGGGTGCCTTTGAAGAGGGGCTGGAGAAAGACTCCCTGTCTGGTGATCTTTTCCTGGGCCTGTCCCTCTCTTTTTGGTGCTTCTCCTGATCCCTTCTGTCCCTACCTCTCTGGGACAACTCCGATGAAGCAGGCCTGGCAGGAGGTTGAGTCCCTGCCTGCACAGTGTCACTGGCTGGGGAGGAAACCGAGGCAGACTCCAGGGCAGAAGCTGGTAGCAGGCCCTTCGCCACAAGCTTAGCCAGACAATCCTTCAACGCCCTAGGGTTAAAGCCTGAACAAATGTCGCAGGATGCAGACAGATGGGCGATCCCTAAACATAGAACACACAGAGTGTGGCCATCGGCTGGTGAGAGCTTATGACCACACTCTGTGCACTTCCTAAACAGAACCTTAGGCTGTTCAGCCATAGTAGAGACAGTAAAAGCCCTAACGGCCCACTCTCACACACACTTAAACAGGGATTGGGCCTAGGCGGGAAACCAGTATCACAACAAAAAAAACACAACTTTTTTTTTTTTTTTTTTTTACAACTAGCATGACGACCAAACGCAAAGGGAGGAAAAAAGGGGAAAGGTATTCACACTCAACTATCACAAAAAGACCAAAAAACCTTACCACCTTGCTTAGAGCTCAGAAACCACAATGCACTTAGAGCGGCAAATGAGATCTGGGGCTAGATAGGAGGAAGTGATGTAATTTAGGTAAGGGAGGAGCTTGGAGCTCGAAGCTGATGCTTGAAAAGTTTTGCCGGCTCGGATCTGAATCGGATCCGTATACCCATATGTGCAGAAAGAATTAAGTCAACTACTTCAGATTAAATGTTTTTACAGTTAGGTACAAAGGCATGTATCCAGCTGCATTCTGTAACAACATGTAATGGTAAAGGAATGTCTCAGTGGAATTAGTGCTTCATGTAAGTGCTAAGCTTTTGCTTTAGGCTGCCTTGACTGTGGTTATCTATGCAGAGGACTATGGCAGAGTTATTAAAATATATACTGCACTTACTTTAGCTGTCAGCACCTGTGCTGTGCAATAAAATAAGTGAAAAGATAACAGCAATTCATGCAAAAGAACAGCCACTGTTAATAGAAGGACAAGTTTTGCATCAGTGCGCACTGGATGAATATATGAAAAATCATGATGTCATGTTGACAGTTACAGACTAACTGTAATTCTTAGTTATGTAGCAGAAAGTTAAACACATTATTGCCCTAAATGAGACTGCTGCTATACTTGAAGAGAAAACATCAGCAATCCACACATGCTGTGCTCTTTTCACATCATGACTGAAGCTGTAATTGGTTAACTGTTGCTCAACAAACGGAAAAGCTTTGCTGCTAAGTGTCTGATACAAAACGGCATTTGAAAACAGAATTTATTGAGTTAAAACTGGAACAGACTTAATAAATTAATAAAAACTTGAGAAATTAACTGCTGCTACTACACTTTGAGTGGGGTCATCACAGTTAACATTTTAACGCTCAGGCTTAACAAGTACTTACTACATGTAACAAAAAGCATTTAGCAGGAAAAGAAAAAAAAAAATACAAAATGAAAAAGTAAGAAATGTCAACGTTGAAAGTACCTAGAACTTGGAGAAGCCGATCACATAGGAGTATTGTGTAAACCAGGGGAAAACTGATTACATGAGGAACAAAAACAAGACTGGAATAGAGATTTACATGCATATTTGAGAAAAGCTGATGCACTGAGTGATAATTTTAGTGACATTATGAGCAATGTCACAAAGAGGGAGTTTATTAGCGAAGTGGGTGGAAACATTTTGGCTTTGGTCCAAGGCAGGGCACTAATTTTTGAAATCCTATAGTGCCCCTGGTAAGGAGTGGGTAGTTTTAACTATTCAGTAGTTATTAGAAAAGATAAAAGTATGTTTAGAAGTTGTAGCTAGTGCGTGGGATGAAATAAAAATTGAGTTTAAAAAGTTATGATGGAAGACGAGATAAAAATGGTGAAGTAAAATCAATCTTCAGGAAAGTTTCCAGGAATGGATGATATAACTGTGGAATTCAGAAGTTAGGAGGGCAGAAAGTAAAAAAGATCTGGAAGGTTTTAACAATATTTTAAAAGGAGGGGAAGCACCAACATCTTGCAAGAAAGCTGTCATGGCTGTATTACATAAAGACAGTAAAGACCATTCAAATACAGCTTCATACAAACTCACTTCAATTTTAAACAGTAATAATAAATTGCGTACATCTACACTAGCTAAAAGAATTGTAAAGGTGTTACCAAAAGTGATAGACATTGATCAATGTAGTTTTGTGAGGGGTAGCAAAACATTAGATTGCATTAAAAGAACAGTGATGATCCAAAGGGAAGCATAATATAAGGAAATACATCTGTTGATGGGTCTTGATGCAGGAAAGCATTTGACGGTGTAAGCTGGTATTTTATGATTATGGCAATGAAAGCATTTGCAATCCCTGATACAATAATAAAGTCAATTAGGAGATTATTTGAAGAATTGGAGGCAAGAAATAAAGTGGGAGTGTTCCCCTAGGATAAGCTGTGTTTGAACTCAGGGACCACAGGAAACAATCATTTTGGGTATTTTAACAGACACTGGCTTACCTGTAACTCTCATAACTCCAAAAATCAAACCTCCATGGATTTATGCAAATTATAAAATCTTCCATTAGAATTAACAAGTCTTCCAAAAAACACTCGATCCTCGACTAGATATTAATAAATAGACCAGTCCTCTCCTTTCAATCCATCTCCCAGATAGTCCTTAGTGACCATCTGCCAACCTTCCTACTAAGGCATTGCATGTTACTCTACTAAACCCACTGCCTACCAGCTAATTAGAAATAACAAAAATTTCAACCCCATCAACTTCATATCTGCCCTTAAAAGCTGCAATTGGAAACCACTCAAGTTATTAAACCTAAATGAAGCTGTCAAGTCCTAAGCCTCAAAACAAGCATATGTTGAACTTAAAAATAAAGCAGAAACACTTATTAAACAGAATAACACAAACTACTATCACAATATCCAGGTTAAGCAGCAAAATAACCCATAAAAGTTCCTGGGAGCTATTAATGCTGTCCTCCTACCAGGTAAACCTAGTATGCCCTTCCCAACAACTACAAATACCTCAGAAAATATAGCTGCACAATTCAATAAACACTTCACCAAATACATCCATTCCCTTTCCAACCTTCTGAATTCCTCCCATAAAATAGACCCACAAAAATTATATAATAGTAACTTTATCTTTCAACCAGTCTCCACAGTCATGATAAAAAAATTGCTTCAAGAACTAAAACCCACAACACTGGCTGCAGATAAACTATCAGCCAAATTTCTTAAAACTGCGGCCGAAGCTATAACCTACCCTGTAACCATCCTTACTAACAGATCTATGGAAGTCTAGTCTCAGAGATTTGGAAAATCTTCCATATTATTCCACTTCAAAAAGGGGGTACTTCTACAGAACTGACCAATTACCGCTTTATTGCCATTCTATTTCCTATGTCTAAAATTCTACAGAGATGTACACACACTCAAATTATGGACTACTTCCACACACACACACACACACACACACACACACACAATCTTTTGACACTCAACATACATGGCTTTCACCCCTTTCACAGCACTACCACTGCTTTTTTGTCCTTCACTAATACAATTAACCAACACAGAGACAACATGAAATTAGTATCCAATACCTTTTTTGACCCTTCAAAAGCCTTTGATATGGTCTCGCATAGTAAATTAAAGTTCTTTCAGATCTGAATCTAAGTCAATCCTCAATTACCTGGTTCCAAAGCTATTTATATGGACGCCAGCAGTCAGTTCAGTGGCATGGTTCCCTCTCACCACTACTCCCTATTGACCCTAGGCGTTCTCCAAGGTTCCATTCTAGGCCCCCTACTACTGTTCTCCCTATCTACCAACAATCATCATACTTCTACTCAACGTGCTTCTATCATCCAATATGCTGATGATTCCACACTAATCTGTGCAGCTTTTTCCTTACAAGAACTTCACTCACTTACACAAGACTCTTCTGATTCCGTTGAAACATGGCTTACCTAATTCTAAATCCCAACAAAACTAAACTTCTTGTTTTCCAGGCTACTAATTCTACCTTGCCATGTCCCACATTTAATATACTGTCAAGAAACAAAAAAAAGAAGTTATGTACTCACCATAAGTTACATGTTTGTAGTCCATCTCGCCCTTCATTCTTACATATGGGTTTGGAGCCGATCCTTGGCTCCAACTTGGCTGATTACAAAGCTCAAAGTCTCTCAGTTGACTTGTGGCAAGGTAGGTATCCCATAGTGCACTAGTAAGAATCCCCAGATCTTGTTTGCTGCTGTCTAAAAAAGTAATGGAAGGTATATCCACAAGGAACCACAAAGATGAAAGGTCTCTACCCTACAGAAGATAAATACTATCTTGTCTCCAGATCCTCCAAGGATACATGGATGGGGGTAAGGTGGGTGGGTGGGTTCATAAGAATGAAGGATGAGATGGACTACAAACATGGAACATTATGGTGAGTACATAACTTCTTTATGTTCTGTAGTCCTATCTCGCCTTCATTCTTACATATGGAACAGTGTCCCTAGCACCTTTTTCTCGGGTGGCTCAAGGGAACATACTTCTAAGAACCATGTGGAACCAAAGGAGGCTCAACCCCTTGAGGCCAAATCCAATTTGTAATGTTTAATAATGGTATGAGGGGTAGCTCAAGTTGCTGCTGCATATATACTGTCAATTGGGACTCTGGCTTGAAAGGCAGAAGATGTGGATACGGATCTGGTAGAATGAGCCTTAATTTTAAACGGGAGTTCCTTGCCATTGGAAGATTTAATAAATGAAATCCAATTTGATAATGTTATCTTAGAGAATGGCATACCTTTTCTTGTCTCAGAAAAAGACACGAACAATTGGTCTGATCTTCTAAGCTCCTTGGTTCTATGTAGATAGAACCTTAACTGTCTGTGAACATCAACTTGATTAAATTTATATTCTGCACTGTTTGAATGATTAGGGAAAAAAGACTGGCAGTCTGATAGATTGATTCAAATTAGACAGAGCAAACCTTGGGGATGAAGGACAGATTTGTACGAAGGGAAACTCTGTCTCTATAAAAGATCAAGTAAGGAGGTTTGACTGACAGTGCTTGTAACTCTGACACTCTTTCTGGCGGATGTAACAGCTACTATGAAAAATGGTCTTCCATGAAAGGCACTTCATTTCATAAGTATGTGCAGGTTCAAAAGGCGGGGAAGTAAGTTTGGACAGAATGAAATTTAGATCCCAAGGAGATACAGGTTCCTGAAAATGAGGTCTGAGTAAGGTAGTGCCTTCTAGGAAAGATTTACACAATCTGTGAGCTATAAAATTAGGCTAATTTTGTCCCAAATGAAAATTGGAGATCGCTGCCAACTGTTGAACTTTGATTGTAGCAGCAGCTGATCCCTGATGAAAAAGTTCAGTTAGGAATTCTAACACCAAGGGAATGGAGGCTGTGTAAGGATCTAGGTTTTTTTCTTTTGCCCAGATAGAAAATCTTTTCCATTTGCTAGCATATAATTTTCTTGTAGAAGGCTTGTGGGAGGACATGAGGATATGAGTAACTGCTGGTGAGAAATCATAAAGCCTGACTAGGGATGGAAGTGGAGCAGCCATACTGTCAAGTTGAGGGTGTGGAGTCAGGGATGGAATGTGCCTGATGTGTGTCAGGCCTGGTACTGGGTCCAGAGTCCATGGCTCATCCAGATGAGGCCCAAGAAAGGGCAACCAAATCTGATGAGGCCAGTAAGGAGTGATAAGAATCTTTGCTTTTTGGATCACTTTCAATATCAGCGGAAAGGGAGGGAATGCAGAAATAAGTCCTAGGGGCCAATTGTGAACAAGTGCGTCTCTCAGTGTCTCCCGGGGGGGGGGTAAGGGAGAAGTGGCTGCTACATTTGACGTTGATTGGACTGGCAAATAAATTGCAGAAAGGCTGACCCCATTTGTGGAAAACCTGTTCCATACCTTTCTGATTCAGAGACCACTCATGAGGCATCAGGATTGCCCTGCCGAGCTTGTCGGCTATCACATTGGTTGTCCCCGGGATATGTGTTGCAACTAGAAAGAGTTGGGAAGATATCGCCCACTGTCAAACATGAAGAGCCTCTTGACATAGAGGGTAGGATCTGGTTCCTCCTTGTTTTCTGATTGGATTGCTATCGTCCCCAGAGGAAGAAGGTCGTGAAGTGCTTGCAACACTAGTAGCACTGCTCCCTAGGACACTGATATGCAAGAGAGCATCATGATCTTGCCATGTGCCTTGAACAGTCCTGCCTAGATAATGTCCCCTCACCCTATCTGGGAGGCATCCGTGGTCACAGTAGCAACGGGTTGGCGAGGAATGAAAGGTGTTCCTATCGTTAGTTGATCAGGCTGAATCCACCAACAAAGGTCCTTTTTGCAAGATTTCGTTATCAAAATAGGATGAGACAGAGGCATTTGTTGAAGAGACCACTGGGGGGGGGGGAGTAGCCATTGAAGGATTCTCAGATGTAGTCTGGCTAGTGGAACTAGAGTTATAGTAGAGGCCATGGTTCCTAAAAGTTTCAGCACTGTCTTGGCTTTGACTCTGTGTTGGGGAAGTAGACTGTATATCTGTTGTCTCAGATTTTGTATTCTGTCTGCAGGAAGACGAGCCATCATGGTGACTGTGTCTATTTCTGCACCTATAAAAGTCACATATTTTGAGGGCAACAATGCAGACTTTTCCCAATTTATTGTAATCCCTAGCTGAATGCAGAGTTGGATGGTTGACTCCCGGGCTTGTAGAAGTAGGTGCCTGGTGGTGGTGGTCAGCAGCTAATCATCCAGGTATGGAAACACTTCTAATCCAAGACGTCTCAAGTGAGCTGTCACTACCGCCATGGACTTGGTGAACACCCTGGGGACTGTGGTGAGACCAAAGGGCAGAGCACGAAATTGGTAAGGACTGGCTCCCAGCCGGAAGTGCAAATGACTCCGCGATGCTCTGTCCATTTTTATGTGGTAGTACGCCTCTTGGAGGTCTATGGACCACATCCAATTGTCTTTCCCTAACAGAGGGAGTATAGACTGCAGTGTTACCATTCGTAACTTGGACTTCTTCACTGATTCGTTTAATTTGCTGAGATCCAAAATGGGCCTCCAGTCCCCTGTTCGTTTTGGCACTAAATAAAATCTGGAGTAATTTCTGAATCCTATCTGGTCTGCGGGGACGGTTTGGATGACTCTCTTTTGAAGCAACCTTTGAACATCTATAGTTACTTGATCCCTGTGATTGGGTGGAACATCTGGGATTTTCTTGGTGGTGTGAGATGGAGAAAATAAGGGTATGGAGTATCCTCTAGAAATTATTCTTTGTACCCACTTGTCTTGGGTGATGTGCCAGGCTTCTGGATACAAAGATAAACGACCCCCGACTGGCTCCAGAGAAGTGCAGTCGAGCCAGTCGGGCCCCACTTCAGGAACGCTGATAGGGACGTCCACGAAAGGAATCATGGCCACCCTGGTTTTGTGGCCCCCCCACCTCTAGGGCGAACGTCTACCATTACTTCCTCCTCCTCTGCCTATGAAGGAGGAATCACCCTGTGCATCCAGGAAAAATCTCTGAAATTTCTTGAACCACATTTTCTCGCCTCCCTGACCCTTAGGGCATGGTCTAGAAGGGATGGAAAAATGTACTCTCATGGCACAGAGAATTTTCCCTTCCTGCTCGCACCTGGTGAGTGTATCTTTTACCTTTGGTCCAAACAGAGAGGAACCGTCAAACGGGGCATTGGTAAAAGTAGATTTGAAGGGCTCCACAAAGTTACATAAATGCATCCAGGAGTGTCTCTTAAGGGAAACGCATGAACCCGCTGCCCTACTCGCTCCATCTGCTGCATAAGCTATAAGCCTCATGGAGGAGTTAACAATGGAGTTTAAGGTGGACAACTGAGCAGTAACCATCTCAGGGATTCCTTCAGCTAATGTACCTTGGAGAGTATCTCATACCTCCTTTACGAGATCTCTTTGAAGCCTAGTAAAATGGGTGAGGTAATTCAAGAATTGAGTGTAAATGCCACTGAAGAGAAGATACACTTCCCGTATCTATCCATCGTTCAAGACTTCTTGTTCGATGGATGGACAGATGAAGTCTCCACTAGTTCCTTCTTTGTGGCTTCCCCACCACCGTGGCATCTACAGGCACACCTTTAGTTAAAAACTCTTTCTCTTTGGGGGCTGAAAGAAATTTGTTGGGCTTTCTGGGGACTGGTTCCATGGCATCAGGAGTTTCCCACACCTTTCGACTAACTAGGTCCAAGAGCTCATTGAAAGGTGGAGACACCCAAGAGGCTGAAGTTTGAGACCCGAAAGCCTTCAGGTACACTGACTCCTCATCAGAAGGGGTGACAGTAGCCCAGCCGCCTCTCTGTTTTAGGATCTCTAGGATATCTACAAAGGAGATATCATCAGAGGATGACCTAGGGGACCCTTCTAACTCATCAAGGTCAGTGTCAGAGGTGATGGACTCATCAGGGGAGTCTACATGCTTCCTCTTGCAAGTTCTCTTCTGAGGAGGCTCCTCAGAAGGGTATTCTGGGTAGGTCTCGGAAGATTGGGGGCCACCCAAAGGGGGCTCCTGAGGTTGCGGGTCTCTGCTGCCAAGAGAGAGAGAGGGTGCTGAGACAGAGGTCGGAGTTTGAGGGGGAAGAGCATTGGTACCCTTGTGCAGAGCTGAAGACCTGGGCAGCATGCTCATCATCTCGAAGGCAGATCTCTCTGGCTTAGAGGACACTCCCTGTTTCCGAGGAAGCGTAAGTAGCCCTCGGCTCCAAAGCGATTGGCTCCGAGACAGATGTAGGATCTGAGCTCAGCCTAGCCGATGCACCGAGAGGTAGGATCGGAACCGAAGTAGTCTGGGTCCAAGCGTTCCTGTCGGGGCCGACTGGTGAGCTTCGGCTCCTAGACACCAAGGACGGCACTGGTGTCGGAACAGAACTCGGCTCCGAGACAGACACAAGAGGTGCTGGAACCGAAGGTTCCACAAGTGGCACCGATAGCTCTGGCTCCGAAGGACCAACATGGCTCAGAGGAGGAACAGAAACAGGGAGTATGGTCTTAGACGGCTCAAGATCCGAATTGGGTCAGAGCCGGCAACAAATTAGCTAGCCCCGACGACTTCAAGAGTCTAAGCACTACTCTCTATATCCTCTTCAGAAAGGCTCTTACAGGATCTGGAAGATAAGGTAGGTGACCTAGATCTGTGCAAGATGGGAAATTCGAGAGCTGGGGAGACCAGTAATAATTCTCTAGACTGGCTCTGAGGTAAATGTTCAGTAGTCGGATCCGAAAAACTTGGGGCTAACACTGGAGTGTCGATATTGATAACCTCGACCAGCTGAGAGGACAGTGGAGCTGAAGAGGTAGAAGGCTTGTCCATGTTTTAGATTTTCTGAAGAGGTCCAGATAAAATAGTCAGTGTGGGAGAATGTCTCTTGGCCGACTTGACCTTCTCTTTTTTAGAAGAAAGAGACCTAGAATGTGAAGATGAAGAGCTGGCTAAATCCTCCTCAAAGGAAGGCTTCAGGAGACCTTTCAGGATCAATTTGTTCTTCCTTTCCTGGAGAACTCGAGAACTGAAAGAGTGACAGAAGGAACATGTTTCCTGAAGATGACAGTAAACACAATTACTATGTCAGTCAGTTATTGACATTTTTGAGAGCATTTGAGACACTTCTTAAAACCCGAAATTTTATGATCCTTAGACATGTTTTCACTAACTCAAACACGAGGGAAAGCAGGAAGAGAGGACAAGGTCCTGTAACTTAAATGTGCCTAGCCCCACAAAAATCACTGCACACAAGGAAAAAACAACAGAGGACTAGGTCCTCTAACTTAAACGAGTCTAGCCCTGGTCAAGAACACACAAGAAAAGCAAAAAACAGAGGACTAGGTCCTCTAACATAAACATGCCTAGCCCTGCTGAGGAAACAACACCAGAGAAGTTTAATAGAGGACTAGGTCCTCTAACTTAAATGCCCTAGCCGTAAACAAATAAGCTACGTCACGAATTTGCTGTAAAAATTGCAAAATTCAACAACACGCTAACTACTAGCTAATAAGAATTAGTAAAAGACACTGCACACAACTATCAATGATAGTACTATTCTAGTGAAAAATACAATAGAAAAGGTCCAAACACGGACCTGCGCTAAGATATGTAAAAAGCAAAAAACTAGCACACCAATAAATGGATACCACTCAGGGAAGAAAAAGGGCCTGCAGAAGCAACAGCCAACAAGTTTTCAATAACAACTTTGCAAATCTAAAAAACACACTACTATTTTCTGTCTATAATAACGATTAAGCTATATAAACTAAGCTAATACTATTATGAAAAAACTATCACTATGATCAATAACAATGAAGAAACCATGGCCAAGAAAGAGAGCAACTTCTGAACTTGTAGAAGCGGCAAGAGAGAGATCTGAGGATTCTTACCAATGCACTATGGGAGACCAACCTTGGCACGAGACAAATGAGAGACTTCGAGCTTTGTAATCGGCAGAGTCAGAGCTGAGGATTGGCTCTGAACCCATATGTACAAATGAAGGCGAGATAGGACTACAGAACATCATTATTTCTCCCATAACTCACACCAAACTTATAGGAGTTGAGATTGACAACAATATGAGATTTGATATCCACATCTCTCAGACCATAAAAAGTGCATACAAATTTGGTGTTCTATACAGAAATAAACAGTTTCTTACAAAAAGTTCAAAAGCCACCATTGCACGTACTCACCTCATCTCAACACTTCTTTATGCCTCATCTATTCTTATTAACCTTAGAAAGACAGATCCAGCTACACTGGACTCGTTACAACAAAATAGCCAGGTTTGCCACAGACTCTCCTTATAAGTCACATCACTGTATAGCACTAAAGCAGCTTAACTGGCTGGAACTTCCTTATCTCTTACTCTTTACCCAACTTTTCTTGCCCATAAAATTCTGAATCCTACAGAGAAAACCCCAGTACTTCAAAATCTTTTACACCCTCACACCAGCAATAGGACACTGCTCCAGTAATACATTCCTATTAGAAGTAACTACAGCCAATAATGCATTTGGTGAATCCCTCTTCGCCAACTTCATACCTAAAATTTGGAACACACTGTCTAACAATATATCAACCACTACTTCCTTAGTACAGTTCAAAACATCACTAAAAATGTATCTAGTGAATACCTGGCTCTGTTCTTGTACTAGTCCTGGATAACTTAACCCTCAAGTAGTTATGCATGCTAACCTTAGGGGATCAGTACACATTAACTGTAAATATTAGCAATGGGCTCTCTGTTGAAAATGTTTATCATACTCATACTTTGTCTACATTTAAGGTTTAATAGACAGGCACAGTGTGGTTTTTAGAATTTCTTTTTGATAAATGTGTTCCACACAAATCAATCAACACCTACAAAAAACTCATGGAAATTGGGGTGACAAATAATTTCATCGGGTTTGACACACAACTGTACCTACAGAAAAAGGTGTTGTGGGAGAAGAAAGTCCTCTTTGAATACTTTAAAGCATGTAGATTTTACACCTGATTTTGGACATCTTTATTTTATGAGGCAAAGACATCAGAAAGATACCCCTGTTCTTAGAATACACTAATCAAAGTAAGACTTTTTTTTAAATTCACAAGTGAAATAAATGAAGAACAAATTTTCTATCTCAATGTATGGTTAAAGACAAAAGATTTACCTCTAGGATTTACAGGAAGGCTACCTATTCTAACAGCTTCCTACATTATTACAACTGGACACCCTTGTGCACAAAATAAATGCATTGTCAAAGGACAGTTGAGACATTTTGAGATGAATGTACCATCTTGGAAAATATGTTTAAGAAAAGAGGTTACCCCACTTTATCAACATCATGTGAAAAGTAATGAATGAGAGAGAAGAAATATTTTACACTGATTTTAGGTGTAAAGCCTCCTGAGACCAGGACATATAAAGAGTAGACAAAAAACTCTATGGCTTGTAAAAGCAATAGTTCTGTGAAGACAAATGCATAACAATGCAGAGGGAACTGATTTGTTGCAAAAATCCATTTATCACCACACACACAGTTTACACTTATTGGGAGACAGACCAACAATGGTACATATGAGAGGCTGTAACTTTAAAGCGATTTTAGAAAAGGAACAGAAGCTGCTGAAGAAACCCCTAGATGCGGAACATGCAACTTTTGAAAATTTATGCTCAGTGCAGAACACATCAACATCAATGGCATCAAGATAAGAATTTGGTAGCAAGTACATATGCCCGATTCATGCTGCATTCCCAGCCAAAAAAGTCCTGATCATGACATAGTGGCTGTAATTAACACTTGGAAGGGATCTTTCTTAAGCAAATTTTGTGGAATTTTTTTTATAACTTTTTACAATGTCCAAGTATCCAAAAACATACACAGTAACTACTTCAAAATGATGTGCTACAATACCTGAACTATGTCAAAAG
The DNA here is from genome assembly GCF_019279795.1 of Protopterus annectens. Classification (NCBI taxonomy): domain Eukaryota; kingdom Metazoa; phylum Chordata; order Ceratodontiformes; family Protopteridae; genus Protopterus; species Protopterus annectens. The sequence continues at coordinate 964,909,539 of NC_056728.1, forward strand.
CAGAAACAAATGGGAACCAATGGTGTGAACAGTCCAAACCCTGACACTTACTGGCCAAATAGGGGACATAATCATATGGAGAACACTGAAAACAGTTCAAACCCTGAAACTTACTGGCCAAATAGGGGACATTATCATATGGAGAACACTGAAAACATTCCAAACCCTGAAACTTACTGGCCAAATATGGGACATTATCATATGGAGAAAGTTGAAAACAGTTCAAACCCTGAAACTTACTGGCCAAATATGGGACATGATCATATGGAGAAAGTTGAAAACAGTCCAAACCCTGAAACTTACTGGCCAAATAGGGGATGTTATCATATGGAGAACAGTGAAAACATTCCAAACCCTGAAACTTACTGGCCAAATATGGGACATTATCATATGGAGAAAGTTGAAAACAGTCCAAACCCTGAAACTTACTTGCCAAATATGGGACATGATCATATGGAGAAAGTTGAAAATAGTCCAAACCCTGAAACTTACTGGCCAAATAGGGGATATCATCATATGGAGAACAGTGAAAACAGTCCAAACCCTGAAATTTACTGGGCAAATAGGAGTCATTATCATATGGAGAACACTGAAAACAGTCCAAACCCTGAAACTTACTGGCCAAGTAGGGGACATTATCATATGGAGAGCACTGAACTTCAGAACAGCCACAGAAGAGTGCATCAAGACTAAGCAAGTAACCAGATCTGCTAACCAGTGAAGATGGCATCTGAAGTTATGCACACACACAAAACATAATAATGACAATAACGCTACAAACACATATACTAGTATATGAACTGAGAACGTACCTACACTGAGAACAGAAATGAAAAAAGAAAACTGTTAAAGGATAGCCAGTAAGCACCATTCCACATACCAGCCTTACAATATAGTGTTACTTCTGGCACTTGCAGTAACTCTAGCATTATACACTTTGCAAATGTACATCAACAAATGGTACAGTCCCAACAAGCAAAGAACAATGAAAATTGACCCCCTAAGAATGTGGACAGAAAATCTTATAACATGGACTTATCCATTACTCATTATATAGCAGACTGACAGAATTAATAAAAAGTAAAATATGTGCATTTCTATAAGGAGGCAAATCTTTCTGCATTTCACAACCACATGATAATATTTATATAAATTCTAAGGTCCCCAACTTCACTGCTAATATTAAACTATTCCCCAAAAACTGGCACACGAGTTAAAAGTTTATCATCTAAGCGAGTTGGAATCACTGTCACTGATCATAACTTAGAGGTAGCAGTTCAAATTTCAAGTGACACAAGAGGAGATGATGAAATACAACTGGAAAAACAGAAGTTGAATGCAGTTTCCTCCAACTGTATAGTTTCCAAAATTAGAAGTTATGTTCTTACCATAACGTTCCATGTGGAGTGTTCATCTCGCCTTTGTTCTTACACCTGGGTTCGGAGATCGGCTCCGTGACGGCCGCTTTGCAAGCTCTGCATCGAGAAGAAGCTCGAGACCAACCTAACTCCCACAATCCCCCTCTGCCTTTACCTCAGATCTAGTTTGCAAGCAAACCAGAAGTCAGAGAGAGAGACACATTCATGCCAAAAACAACATACTGCAAGAAACACCTATACATATATATATATATATATATATATATATATACATATATACACAACAACTGCGTAATGCAGAAGCAGGAGAAATCAAACCAGACACCAAACTGGACGTTCTTCCTGAGGGTGGGAGGGTGGGAATGTAAGAACAAAGGCGAGATGAACACTCCACATGGAACGTAATGGTAAGAACATAACTTCTAAATGTGAGTGTGTTCAATCTCGCCGTTTGTTCTTACACCTGGGTAGCGTCCCTAGCTCCATGTTCCTGAGGAACTCACGGGAGAATGTTCTTGAGCACAGTGGAACCAAAGGTTGCCCTGTCCCTAGAAACCCTGTCTACCTTGTAATGAGAAATGAATGTATGTGGTTTAGACCAAGTGGCAGCTGCATATATAGTGTCTAATGGTAAGCGAGCTGCATGAGCCAGGGATGTAGAAACTGATCTTGTAGAGTGCCCCTTGGGCTTGACAGGTAAAGTTTGTTCCGAAGTAGCATAAACAAATATAATGCAATCAGTTAGCCATTTGGATAGGGTTCGTTTAGTAACTGCTACACCTTTCCTGCTGTCTGCAAAGGCTACAAAAAGTTGATCTGTTTTCCTGTGATCCTTTGTTCTATCCAGGTAAAATCTAAGTTGTCTATGAACATCCAACTTGTGTAACATATACTCCAACTTATTGGAGTGGTTTTTGAAAAAGGTAGGGAGTTCAATGGATTGATTAATGTTATTAACGGAGCAAACTTTGGGGAGAAAGGACGGATTAGTGCGAAGAGATACTCTGTCAGAGTGAAAAATCAAACAAGGGCGTTTAATAGAAAGAGCCTGAAGCTCTGACACACGCCTAGCCGATGTAATGGCCACCAAAAAGAGGGTCTTCCATGACAAATACTTCAATGGACAAGAGGAGGCTGGTTCAAACGGAGGTAGCATCAATTTAGATAATAAAAGGTTCAGATTCCAAGGTGATGTAGGAGTTCTAACTGGTGGTCTAATATGGAAAGATCCTTTCAGAAAGGCCTTACAAAGTCTGTGAGCCATAATAGGAGCCCCACATTCTTCCACATGAAAGTTGGAAATGGCAGCCAATTGCACTCTTAAAGTGGCAGGAGAAGCTCCTTGGTGGAACAACTCGGTTAAAAACTCCAAGATCTTATTTAAGGGAGCTATAACAGGGTCCAATTGCTGTGTATTTGCCCAGTAAACAAACCGTTTCCATTTACTAGTGTAAGTCTTTGTAGTGGAAGCTTTATGAGAAGCCACTAGTATATTCTGAACTGCAGGTGAAAGAAGATCAGACCTGGCTATGTAGGGAAGCGGAGCAGCCAAGCTGCTAGTTGGAGTGACAGTAGCGAGGGGTGGGGAGCCCCTGACGAGTGGTTCAGTAGATCCGGCTCCGGGTCCAGGATCCAGGGTTCCCAAATGCGGTGTGCCAGAAGAAAGGGAAACCAGATTTGACGAGGCCAGAATGGGGCAATGAGGATAATCGTCCTTTGCAGGTTGTTGGCTTTCTGCAGAAACTTTGCAATCAGGGGAAAGGGAGGAAAAGCGTATAGGAGACCCGGGGGCCAATCGTGAACCAGAGCGTCCCTGGGGACTTCCCCTGGAGGGGGTAATAGGGCAAAATAGTTTCTGCATTTGGCGTTCATTGGAGATGCAAAAAGATCGCAGGAAGGCTGGCCCCATTTGCGAAAAATCTCCTTCGCAACTGACTGTTTGAGGGACCACTCGTGAGGCAACAGGATTGCTCTGCTCAACCTGTCGGCTATGACGTTGGATGACCCCGGGATGTGTGTTGCAATCAGAAAGCGACCCGTGGACTCCGCCCATTGCCAGATTCTCATGGCCTCTCTGCATAGCTGATAAGACTTGGTTCCCCCTTGTTTGTTTATGTACCAGACTACGGACATGTTGTCCGTCTGAACTGCAATAGTCCCTAGAGGAAGAAGGGGAGCAAAGTGTTGCAACGCTAGAAACACTGCCCTCAACTCTAGAACATTGATGTGCAGATTGTACTCTAAATTGGTCCATTCGCCTTGGACTGTCTGCCCCTGAAAGATGCCCCCCCACCCTATCAGGGAAGCGTCCGTGGTCACCGTAGCTGTCTGCGTGGGTAGCACAAATGGTCTTCCGCTGGAAAGGTTGCAAGTCCGGAGCCACCAAGCTAGGTGCGATTTGCATGTGTTTGTGATCAGAATTTCGTGTGTCAGGGGTAGCTGTTGGAACGACCATTGTGCAAACAGTAGCCATTGTAGAACTCTCATGTGCAGTCTTCCCAATGGTATCGCAATGAGAGAAGCTGCCATGAGGCCCAAAACCTTCAGAACCAGATTTGCTGGGGATTTTCTGGATGACAGAAGAAGAGATATGTGGCTTTGTAGTGAGGCTATCCTTTCTGGAGGAAGTCTTAGAATTAAACGATGCGTATCCAATTCTGCTCCTATGAATGAGATATGCTGTGATGGCTGTAGTAAAGATTTTTCGAAATTTACGGAAATTCCGAGATGAACACAAAGCTGCAGTGTGTAATCCCTGGCCTGAATCAGTTGACGCTGGGTGGTGGCAGAAAGGAGCCAGTCGTCCAGATACAGAAACACCCGGAATCCTACGCGTCTCAAGTGAGACGCTACCACTGCCATGCATTTGGTGAAAACCCTGGGGGCTGAGGTCAGACCAAAGGGCAGGGCTCGAAACTGAAAGTGGCTGGCTCCCAGCCGGAAGCGCAAGTGATCTCTGGACGCCCTGGCCATTTTGATGTGGTAGTATGCGTCTTTCAGATCTATTGAGCACATCCAGTCGTCCTTCTGTAAAAATGGAAGGATCGATTGAAGTGTGACCATCCGGAACTTTTCTTTCTTGACGTAGGTATTGAGGTTGCTTAGGTCCAGAATCGGCCTCCAGTCCCCTGTCTTCTTTGGAACTAAAAGAACCTTGAGTAAGTTCGAATCCTCTTTGGTCCGCTGGGACTGGTTGGATTACTCTTTTTTTCTAGCAGCTTTGAAATTTCTATAGCTGCAGGGTCTCGCAGATGGGGCGGCACATCTGGGAGTCTTTGCTTCGGAATTGGGGGCAATAGGAAGGGTATTCTGTAGCCTCTGGTAACAACGCTTTTTACCCAATTGTCTGATGTAAGATTTCGCCAGGCCTGAGGGTATAAAGCTAAGCGACCCCCGACTGCCTCCAGAGCAGGACAGTCGGGCCTCCTCTCAGGAGTGCTGGAAAGGTTTCCCAGGGGGTGTATCCCTGTCACCTTGGTTTTGCAGACCCCCTCTGCCGCCAGGGCGGCGTCTTCCACCTCTGCCCCCTCCTCTGCCTCTAGAGGGGGCATCACCCTGTGTGCCTGGGAAAGATCCTTGGGGTTTTCGAAACCACATTTTTCCACCACGTTGCCCTTTGGGGTACGGTCTGGATGGGGTGGAAAAACGGACTCTGACAGCAGACAGAGTCTTTCCCTCTTGTTCACACCGGGTAAGGGTCTCCTTTACTTTGGGGCCAAAGAGCGTGGCACCATCAAATGGTGCGTTAGTAAAGGAAGACTTGAAGGCTTCCGCAAACGAACATAAGCGCATCCAGGATTGTCTACGAAGAGCAATCGCTGAAGCTGCTGCCCTACTCGATCCTTCGGCTGCGTATGAGATCAGCCTCATGGACGAGTTTGCAATAGATGTAAGGGTATTGAGATGTGCTGTAACCTTTTCTGAAACAGCAGCATCTGTAGTACCCTGGAGGGTATCTCCCAACTCTTTGATTAGATCCCTCTGTAGCCGTGTGAAGTGGGTCAAATAGTTCAGGGATCGCATAGAAAAAGCCGCTGAACTAAAAATGCGCTTCCCATACCTGTCCATAGTCCTAGAATCTCTGTTAGGCGGATGGACAGATGAGGAAGATTCAGACATCTCCTTTTCGTGGCCGCTGCCACCACCATAGCGTCCACTGGCACTCCCTTTGTCAGATAAGCCTTATCCTGAGGGGCAGTAATATATTTGTTAGGCTTTCTAGGGACTGGCTCCACCGTGTCAGGAGTCTCCCATGCCCTTCGAGCAATCAGCTCCATCAACTCATCGAAGGGCGGAGTGACCCAGGAGGAGGAAGGGCGAGCACCGAATGCCTTCAGCAAGACTGACTCATCCTCAGAAGGGGGGAGGGCTTGCCAATCACCTCTCTGCTTTAGGATCTCCAGGATGTCAGAAAAGGAGACATCCTCTGAGGGTGATTTTGGGGACCCTTCTGACTCATCCAAGTCAGTGTCCGATGTCAATGATTCTTGTGGAGAATCCAAGTGTCTCCTCTTACACAATCTTTTCCTCGGAACTTCGTCGGGGGGGCATCCGAAGAAGCCTCCGAGGAAGAGGGGGCACCCTCCAGGGGTGGCTGAGACACAGGTGCTCGACGCTTAGATGTAGCCGTGGGTGCAGAGGAGGATAACGGTCCTTTATGGGAAGGAGAAGCCGTTTCTGCTGATGTGGTTGTCTGGGTAGACAACACCTTCCTCATGAGGTCGAAGGCCCCCGGGTCCCGAGACGAGGTATCTCCCGGTTCCGAGGAAATCAGAAGAATCCCCGAGACAGGCACCGAAGGCATCGACCCCGAGGACGGAGCCGAGTCGTTCCGAGCCGAGGCCCCGAGAGGGAGCGTCGGAACCGAAACATCGGTCCGACTCTCAGTCCTGGATCCAAGGATGGATCTTCGGCTCCGAGACTCCGGTACCGGATCCGACGGAGTCGAGGTGAACGGAGCCGACCGAGAGAAAGATGGTTCTGGCACCGAGGGCTCCACAATCACCAGCTCAGCCTCTCCCAGCTCCGAAGACTGGATAGGCATCGGAGGAGGAACAGGTGGAGATAAGGGAAGGCCTTCGAGTCTCGACACCAACTGGGAGGAGACAGAGATGAGTTTGGATAAGGCCGTATTCTCCATTAATTTCTGCACCACGCGGTCTACATCGGTGTCGCAGAGGGGCCTAGAAGAACGTGTCAAAGGAATCGAAGACGGAGCCGACCTCAACAGTGCCGGGGGAGGGAGCTCCGTCACCGGTTCCAAGACTCGAGGCTCGGAAACTGACAACAGTTCAACACTCGGCCCCGAAGTCTGTGGAACCGGTGATCGAACTTTGACTGAAGAGCTCGGAGCCGATGACCTGGGCTCCGACGTCTTCGATTCCTTCGAGGATTTGGATGTCTGGTCTGAAGCATCCAGAGCCTCTTGAAAGGCAGGCTTCAAAAGCCCCCTGTCCATAAGTTTCCTGCGCCTATCTGTCATGACCCTCCCACTGAAAGAATGACATATTGAGCAGTCTTCTTGCAGATGGAGAGGGCCAAGACAGTAGACGCAGGAACTATGATTGTCAGTCACAGACATCTTCTGCCCACATTGGCAGCGTTTAAAGCCAGATTTAGCTTTCTCAGACATGTCAAAATAGGTACAGCAACTAGAGAAAAAGCCAGTAATATGTCTAGTCCAGTAAATTTGTCTATTCCAGAAACAATTTGTCAAATCCAGAAATTTAGTCCAAGCCAGTAGTCAATCCAAGTTAAATGGGTGGAGTAGGCCCCGAGGGAAAACTCTAATAAAGTATATAAAATTAATATACGGAACCGAGAACCCTCGATACACTAGTCACACACACACACAATCACTTAGGAACAACTTTTTTAGAAAAAAAGTAGAAGAAATATAAGAAAATAATTAATCTTAGCTTGAGTTGACCCGAGCTCATCAATTCTGATGCGAACGTTGCAGCGGCAAACTAGATCTGAGGTAAAGGCAGAGGGGGAATGTGGGAGTTAGGTTGGTCTCGAGCTTCTTCTCGATGCAGAGCTTGCAAAGCGGCCGACACGGAGCCGAGGATTGGCTCCAAACCCAGGTGTAAGAACAAACGGCGAGATTGAACACTCTCACATCAGATGTATTAAAAACCACAACAATGCTGTTTGCAAGTTTACCATTAGTTAAAACATGGAAAGAGAGCACTGTAATGCAGCTAAAAGCAATACTGCCTCCCATCTCTTTGCCCTCAGGTTTGGTTCCTAGCTGGCATTCATCTTCAGTGTGGGAGGCTGGCATGATAGTTAAGGTGTCTGTTTACCTTAAAGACACAAAGTGCAGGGTGCTAGGCTTAAAAAGACCCACAAGGGCAGTTAGCCTAGTACTAATTGATGAACCTATAGAGTCCGCACAACCTCCCTATGCTCACATGAGTTTTCATCAGGGTTTCCTGTCTACTTACAGGCCTCCAGAGGCATGCTGATGGATGAATTGACTATCCTTTAAATTGCCTAGTGTGTGTGTGTGTGTGTGTGTGTGTGTGTGTGTGTGTGTGTGTGTGTGTGTGTGTATGTATGTACATACACATGCATTTTGGAATGAAATGGCAGCCTGTCCACTACTGGTTCTTCACCTGTTGATTGCCATATGTATCCGCTCCTCAGCAACCCTGCAAATAATAATCAGCTATTAGAGACTAAATGAATGAATCTATGCAAATTTACATGTACTTCTCCAGTGTGGAAAGGTAACGGGGCACCACATTATCCATGAATAAATTGGATTTACAATGCTAAAGTGATGACAGTTCCAGTGTGACATCAAAGATGCCTGGTTTAGTACTGAAATATTATGAAAAACAGTGCAAGAAACTTCTCTGTGTGGAAGATTTTCAATCCATAGATATCTAGTTAATCACTGTATATTAATCAGATCAGACAATGATTCATAAGTTCACAAGGGCCTTTTTAAGCCTAGCCATGCATCCGAAATTATTGTAAGACAGTAGGACTGAAAGTACCACTTCTAATAATATAAGAAATGCCCAAAACTGCTTGTTTATTAAACATGATTATTAATATCTTCACCCAGTTAAAAGGACTGTACAAATTTGAATGCATCTTACTTTAACCGAGTTCTCTTCCTGTTGTGAATTAAAATGCTGTGTAACAGGTAAATTAGTGGCAAGATCCCCTGAAATATTGTAGTGACCTAACTTTAAGCTTTCATCAATATACTACTTGTTGGCAACACAGAATAGTTTGTGCTGAACTGGTGTCTTTAGATACCTTGTGTAAGTCTTTTTCCACAGAATTTCAGAAAGAGGTCTAAAAATCCTTCATCAGCTGTATGGATTTTGCAATAGTTCTTGTCTTTATATCAATATAGTTTTCATTTATCCGATTACTTACCACTTAGATGGTAGTAGAAGTAGTGAACTTAAACTCAAGTAAAAAAAATAATAAAAATATATAATTAAAATATTGTACAGAATTACTAAGTATTTGAAAGTAATCCAAGCAGTCTGTTTCCAGTTGAAAATCCTTTATTAAGTACACAGACAAGTGATCCAAGTAAAACAAAAATAACAGAGTAATAGTTTCCTCACAAGCCTTCCAACTATATATACACTTTTTATCAGGCAAGGAAGTGGTTGGCAAGGTGGTTCATACAGCCTACCTTGATCTGGCCAAGGCCTTTGATACCATTCCCCACTCAGGAATCATAGAAAAACTCACTAAGCTAGGGCATCAACCCCTATATCACTAGGTGGGTTGCAAACTGGCTCACAGATAGAACTCACAGTGTGAAAGTAGCTGACTCCAAGTCAGACTGCTGACCAGTCACAAGTGGAGTCCCACAGGGATCGGTCCTGGGTCCTCTCCTGTTTGGTATCTACTTCTCAGAAGTCCAGGCCAACACGAAGGGACTCTGGCTGACAAAGTTCACAGACGATTGCAAGTTGGAAGCTATTATTAAATCCCCAAGTGAGGTTGACATCCTACAGAAAAAGCCTTGCTGAGACCGACGACTGGTGTCAGAACCATGGCCTTAAGCTCAATGCCAAAAAATGTGTCGTAATCTCCTTTGGGAAAAACCCAGTTCCCATGAATTACCACATCGATTGGTAATCCACAAACACAGAAGGTGTTATAAAAGATCTGGGAACACAGGTTGACAGCAACCTCTCTTTTGACCAAATTGCCACTGTGGTCAGAAAGTCCTTTCTATGTGGCACATCTCATTACTAAGAGTTTTGCATCCAGGAAATAAGAGGTCATTGTCTCCCTCTACTCTTCCCTCATTAGGCCAGTCATCGAGTACAATCCTCCATTTGGCATGTACCTCATTAGACACCTGCAACAACTGGAGAGGCCGCAAAAGTACCTCACAAAGAGGATCCTAGGCCTTAAACACTTGTCCTATATGGACAGACTCAAAAAACTCCAACTATTCTCTGTCTCATATTGCCTGCTTACAGGCGATTTCTGCTCGACTTACAAAGCCATGTCTGACCCAGCTCTGTTAGAAATGCTACATCTAAAGAATTCCCAATCCCTCCACACCACAAGCTCCAGAGACCTCAACTTGATTACCACAATCAACAGAACATGCTGGAGGGGCAGGCTCATAACCCAGAGACTGCCCATACTATGGAATAGACTTCCCATACATGTCAAGCAGAGCACCTCACTGGCCCTCTTCAAGAGAAATCTTGAGGAGTGGATGGGAAATAGAAAATTCAACCTGGGGATCACTCCAGTGGCTCTACTTGCCAGAGGCACTGGGAACTAAGGTCTGGTGGCATGATGCCAGGGTAATCCTATGGGCTAGGCTTGTAAAGGCTCTAATGCCATTAGCCTAGTACACACCTATGAACCTATTGTGCTGTAAAACAAAGTATTGGTATACATGTTAAATTCACACCCCTTCTCCCATCAGTGTGACATTCGAGCTGGTCCTACCCTGCTTAGTAGCTGTCATAATAAAATAACCCTTATGTATTTAAATACAATTAATAACAATGTGGTACCTCTTATTTAACCAAATTAAGTTTGTGATTTTATCCAAGACAATATACATGGCTGGAGATGTACCTTAAGACTATTTTGCAATCAAAAATATGTATAAATATCTACAAATATACACTTTGCATGTAAAAAATCCAGTGTAAAAAAATTATTCTATTTTCACAAAGTCCAGAAGGATGAAAGCAATCTTTGTTAACAATAGGTTATGAAAATAGAATATGATTTTTACACTGGATTTTTTTTACATGCAAAGTGTATGTGTGTATATATTTATATATATATATATATATATATATATATATATCGTTTTGATTGCCAAATGGTCTAAGGTTTTTATACATCTCCAGCCATGTAGTATATTGTCTTGGATAAGATCACAGACTTAATAATTTGCTTAATAATTTGGTTAAATAAGAGGTACCACATTATTATTGTTATTTAAAGCACATAAGGGTTATATTATCATGACAGCTACTAAGTAGGGCAGGACCAGCTCGAATGTCACACTGATGGGGGGAGGGATGTGAATTTAACATGTATACCAATGACACTGTTTAAACCACTCCCTTGCCTGATAAAAAGTGTTTGTGTGTGTGTGTGTGTGTGTGTGTATATATATATATATATATATATATATATACATAGTTAGAGAGCTTGTGAGGAAACTATTACTCTGTTATTTTTGTTTTACTTGGATTGCTTGTCTGTGTAATTAATAAAGGATTTTCGACTGGAAACAGACTGCCTGCACTGCTTGGATTACTTTTGAATACTTAACAATTCTGTAGAATATTTTAATTATATATATTTTTTATTATTTTTATTGACTTAAGACAAGTTTAAGTTTGCTACTTCTACTGCTACGTCTGATCTGATTAACATACAATGATTAACTAGATATATATGGATTGAAAATCTTCCACACAGAGAAGTTTCTAACACTGTTTTGCTTTTGGACCCACTATACTTGTTTAGTGGGTTGTTTGAGACTTCGGGGACACCACGGAGATTACTTGTTTTTTTGTTGAAATATGAAAACAGGTAATACATATGGCTACATCTCTGTGCTTCAAAAAAATGTACACAGAAACATGACAAACTTCCATAAACAGAAACTATGAATCATAAACTTTTAACAAAAAGTACAGCAACTAATGTTTGGTGGGTCCAAAGAACAGTCAAATTCTTACTTAACAAAAACATCTTGCCTCATGTTTATAAAACAGCATAAAAATGTAACAATATAAGAAATAGAGCAGTGATACAAAACAGGCTCAAGAATGTTCAAGTTTAACAAGTGATGGAAGTGTAATTTAGAAAAGTGCACTTAATTTGTATGCCTGAAAATATATTTTTACATTCACACATAGGAAGATAATTCTAATTTACACTGTCAAGCAGCAGTCAGAATAGGTCCCATTGTATAATTCATAAAGGTTGTTCTGAATAACATTTATAACATTCTGAAAAAAATAAACAAAAAGTCCAATAAAGTACTAAAAAAAAACAGAACTAGCAGACTAAAATTTTACTTCATGAGAAGTTTCTGTAAAGAAGGATGCATGTGTTCAACCAGTTGTTTTTGTAATAAAAGTGTCATCCAATAGTTCTGTTTCTTTTTTTTGAAAGCATTCTGAATAACTTCAGAAACTGTAGAGAGTAAAAGATCAACCAAAAACATTTCTGAACTTCCTACAGGTTTGCATCTCTGTTACTTCACAGGTATACACAAGCATTTATATAAAATAAAATCAACAGCCAAATAACATTTAGGCCTCCCTCAAAATGGCATTTTACTTTTGCTAACCCTTGAAAATGAAAATCATTTAAAATGCAATATATCAAAATCACTGCATTATTTTAAAGGCTATAAAACAAAAGTAAAAACTTGAAATGTTATCAGTCTTAACGTTCCAATTATTATTACTTTTCATGACTTTGTAATACTGTTACAAAAACAAAGTATTGCGTAGCATTCATTTTTGCAGGAAATAAAATGTAAAACACAAGTATGAATCTGATATTCAGTTTTCAAGACCTTCAAAGAGGCCATATTTGTCACTATCACTGACACATAGAGAATTTACTGTTCTGTATCATAACCAATCCTACTAAAGCTGCGGATTTTTTATTTGCTTAATTCTAGATAAAATACATACGCATCTGTACTACAGTTATCTGATCAAGTAAAGCTCTTAAAAGAAAATACAGATGTATAGTAATTTTCAAGTCACTGCATATCAACTAGTTTTGACTGTACTTGGCATAACAGTTAAGTGTCTTCAAAAAAACTCCTCTTACAAAACTTGTATTAATTACAGCTATGATGAAAATATGAAAACACTGATAAACTAAAATGTTTTCACTTAAAAATGAAGACAAATGTTAAAAGTTTAACTGGTAGTAAACAATGTAATTTGAACTTATAATTAAAAAAAAAACCCTACTTGAGAGATTTGCAGTTCTGTCTCCCATGCATGTAATGGTTCAGAGGTATTGCATTTCAGGACAACAGTCCTAAGCATAAGGCCTTCTGGTGTGAAATGAAGCTTTTGGTAAAATGCTAAAAGCAAGTCTGTACAGCTACTAACAGCTTTATCTGTTTATTTTTTTTAAAGCTTGACATGACTGGACAACATGATTTCTTTTGATACACAGTTATACTTGGCTGCTAAAATGTTAAAATTACACCGTCAGGTAACGAAGAATTGAAAGATGACATGAAGACAGCTACTCCAATGATAAACTTCTTATGCGAGAGTTACCCTTGTGCAATTCTATGATTTTTAACCATCTTCTCAAAAAATAGTGCCAGCACTGGTTGATGACAGCAGTTCTGATATTTACACTAAAAGGGTAGAAATCCTGTTAAGGTTCTTGCATTTTTTTTTTAAATCTAAAGATACTGTATATTAATGTTTTGCTAATCAAGAAGTAAACAACGGAGAATGTAGCTAAATTAATGACCAGATAAATGATAATACACATACTGCTGAGTAGCTCAATCCTCCCAGAATTACAAAGTGCAAAACAATTACATCCTGTTACTTTTGAATTTAGAATTCTCATACATGGCTAATTTAACAAAAAAGCATGCTATGAAGACTCATAATTCAATTATACAAACTGGCACTTTGAACAAAACCTTTACAATGGGAAAGCTGTGAAAATGGTCTTATCACACTGCTAAGCCCAAGCCTATTATCCTCATACTGAATATTGATTACTGAAACTATAAGTTTATCAGGAAGGATGCAAAAGTAAATCTCTATGTGATTTTCACAAAAAATTTGTTGTGTGGATATGCATGTCTCTAAGTTACATAATTAACACAACAAGCTGTTAGTAGCTGTTACCGCACTGCTTTACAACTTGACCTACAAGGGTCAGATATTTCCAATGTTAAAATGCATTAAAATACACTGTTTTCTGCTGGAAGACAATCCAATCACTGTTTAGAAGGAAAAGGTGCTGCACCAAATGGGTCAAGTTCAACTGGCTGCTGGTGGGGTGCAGTGTTGTGTAATACCATTTCAGCAAACGGAACTGCTCCAAAGTCATCAGTCTGTAATGCATCTGCACTATGAATTAAACCATGGGCAGAGCTCCGTCTAGGCCTGCTGGAGTTTGTATTATGGTCCACATGATTATCACTTAAACCTTGCTGTTGTGTCTGCCTAACAAGTTCAGAGGGATGAAATGGCTTTGCACCAAATGGGTCTACACCTTCTTCAACCTGCAAGTGGGTACTTTTATCTTTTCCATCAGCCAGTGTTAAGCTAATGTTCTCCTTTGAATCGGATATATTTAGAAATTCGTTGCTGCTCTGAGAATCTCGCCTTCCAACTTTTTTATGCCTACGTGCACGCTCTGGGGTGCGATAGCTAGATTTAGAAGATTTCCTTACACTTGTTGGAGTGCCATGATGCCGTTTACCATTTCCACCAGAATTCTCCTGTTTTGTACGCCTCTGTCGAGAAGAAAGCTTCTGAAAGTTGCGTTGGTGATGTTTTGATTTTTGGTGCTGGTTGCTAGCAGCTATTCCTCCAAATGGCACATGCCCAAACATATCCTCTTTGTTTTCTTCTGAATTCTGTGCTTTGTGAACTGGATGGAATGGAATGCAACCAAACACATCCACATTGTCAGGTGTTGTCAGTGGAGTCTGCTTCTCTTCATCTACACCTTGATGTCCTGAGTTCACAGATTTTTTTGTAAAGGGTGCTTGACTGAATACATCAAATTCATCTACTTCCTGTTCTTGTGCAAATGACTTACATGGAGTCTGATGAAAAAAGTCAAACTGATTAACAGTATTCTTTGACTGTGTCGTGTGTGAGCAACCTACAAAAGGCACAGCACCAAAGACATCAAAAGCGCTGGTACTTGAAGATTTTGGTGACACTGTAAGTGCTTCTGTGGGCATACTGCTTTCAGGGCTGCAACTGTATCTGTTAAGGGAGCTTGCTGTAGAGTAGTTTCCCTTCCTTTGATCACAGTCTGAATCAGAGCTTTGTTTTTCTTCATCTTCCTCTACTTCTTCCTCTGAATCCATAAGAAGTGGCCTCTGTCCCAGATTTTCAGGCTCAGTGTCATTATCTTCAATGAAATCTCCATGCTCATCCTCATCTTGCTCTTCCTCTTCACTGCTCTTTGGAGAAGGGGGATCAGATTCAAAATCACTGTCTGATTCCACTCTGCCAGTCTGGAGACGTTGGAGGGAAGACTCTGATGCACTTCTCCTCCCTGATGTTTTGTGCTCTCTAGAAGCATGATCTTGTTTTTCATTCTTTGCTATGACTTCCGGCATGCCTTGGGTGTTTTCTATTAAGCTTTCATCTGCCATTCTAACAGAACCTGAAAAAAATGCAAAGGATTATTAAAGACCTGCAAATTCTGCTATGAACAGAATTAACAAAATCATTAAAACTCTGGCTTAGCTAGTACTCATTAACTTGGATTTATCCAAACCCTTTAAATGAAGACATGCAATTTGTAATGCTTACTGCCACAAGGGCAGACACAGACTTGATGGTTTACCATATTCTTTTCCATCTGCCATATTGAAGAAGGCTTGCACACCTGTACTTATCTTTGAATAGTCAGAGCTGCAGGAACAGGAAGGACTGACCTTGCAAGCAGCAGGACCTCTCAAGCACTCAAAACTTTTCCATGCTGCTACACCCATCAACACCCCATAAAGAACTACTCTAACAGAATATTCCAGTTATGGACCAAAAACGTACATAAGAATCAGAAGGTAAGTCAAAAGAATGAGATGCTTCCTGCAACTGGAGCAATAATTACAGGGTTATCATAAGTAGTCAGAATTTTGCTGCTTGACTTTGGAGAGCTCCAGCTGAAGGACCAGAGAGGGAAAAGTTCCCAGCTCATTCCTCCAGGTTAGACATCCTATGGCAGCATGTACTTGGACTGTAAAAGGAAAACGGTGACCTAGAAGTCATGTCTGACTTGCAAAGCTTTACAATCACGTTTAGATAACCAGTCAAGGAAGTATTAAAAATTAAGACTGTCGATGTAGGGAAATCTCTGGTAAAATGGACTCTATAAAAGTGGTCTAGTATGCCCTTGCAAGATGTTGCCTTATCTGTCATAACATAAACCACTGCAATTTAAAGCCTGTTGGAAAGCCATTATTTAGTAAACGTGTTGCCTTCCTGGTGATTTGCAAAACAAGACAAGACAAAACAAAACAAAAAAATTTCATCTTTGCTTAAGGGCTCTACTCTGCCTGACAGTATTTGAGCTGGCTGTAAAAAATGCAAGCAGTGAAGTCAAAATTTTCCCTAGTTAGAGTACTGGGAGAAGAAACTGAAAAAAAATGATTTAAATTAGTCCCCATAGACAACTTAGACATGAAGAAGGGAATGATATGCAAAGAAACTTTCTTTATGAAAGCATATGAGACTGGAAGTGGATAGGATGCAACCTGCAAGTTGAACTCTACATGTCAGCATTTCCTTTTTGTCTATATACTTAATACACAAAGAGCAGTTTCCTATGTGTTTAGAACCCAATAAGGCCCACAGCAACAACTCCATCATATACAGTGCAAGTTTTCCAAGCAGCATAATTCTTTTTTCCTTTTTGCATCTTGACTTCATCAGGCTTATCAGACCCTCCTAAATTCCTTCTGGTAACACTAACTTGGCCCTGCAAATACAAAATGTTTCCCCTTTGCCTGTTTATCGATCCATCTTTGCACATACCTACACATTTTTAACTTCTCTGACTGTTTTTGGTGACACCATCTCTCCTGTGAGGCAACAAGTCTACACCTTAGTCTCACTCCACACCCCTAAACTAATCCCAATTCCCAATTTCACCCTCATACCACAACTCCCCGTCCCACCACGGTTTACTAAGAAAATCTTGCTGTTGACAAAAACAAACTTATTTAACAATGAAAGTCAACATCGAATTCCTGCATATTAAGTAGGTGAAATGTCGAATATGCTGAATGAATTCAGCAGATTCGACATTTTCAATGAATATCGAAAGTGAAGGCCACATAGGAGCAAAGTTAAGTGCAATTCCTACACTGCAATTCACGTTTTTGGAGGGAGGCAAGCTCTCCTGCGCCCCCCACCCACCCCCTGCAAACTATATATTCCAATTCCAAGATTGCACTACAGTGAGGAAAGGGATACAATTCCCAACCCGCACTGTACCGCAATTTCTAGTCATAACATCAGGTACATATCAGCGAATGCACAGTGGCATTCGCTGATATGTATTTTCACTCACTTAACATTCAGAGACACAGGAATCAGCCAACTGCCATTCAGCATTCCTGTGTTCACCAAACCTACATTCTAAATTTTGATAGTAAAACTCCCACCACTCCTGTTCACCCACCTCACATCCACTAAACAATGTACTCTTCTCAAAACTCCATCCCTCATCTCCATACTAAAAAATAACATCTAGCCACTATAAACTCCTTCCATTTTATAAACCAAAGCCAGTCATTCCATATCCACCTCACAACCACCACCCACCCTTTCCATATTATTCCACAGCAATTAATGCAGACTTCACTGCACTTCACTAGAAAAAAATCCACAAATGCCCCCGCTATCATTCTCCTGTGTAACCTCCCATAAATTAATTTATTCTACACTCCCCACTTAACCTCCCCATCTTAACATAATAACCATCTCACCCACCATAAATAATGACCTTTCCCTTTGATCTCTTACTTGTACTCTTTCCATCTACAACTTACCTTTCCACACACCCACAAAGCTAAGCCAACTTACTCTACTTGACATTTTCCAGTCTTGTCTCTCACATGACAAGCTACCATACTAAGCTATTATACTCACTCCAAGCACCACCAATCTCAACCAAAACACAATTAAACTACACGGATACACCATTCCTAATATCACCTAGCCTATAAAACATGCCCTACATTCATATTTTTAAACACACGCTAAAGTTTAAACCCACACTGTCATGCACACAAAATTCAGAAACAGACAAAAAAATCCAGCTCCCTTTCTCACACTCAACACCTTTATTACTATATGGGGACAGCCATCCAAACTCAGGCCCAGTTACTGACTTCTCTACCACCCACCCAATAACTGACATTTCTCACACTCATCACAACAAAAGCAACCCCAGCTCTAATCTAAAGCTATAAAGCTAAGCAGCATAAGATTCATAGGTCTCATGCATGGACAACTCATTTCCTCACATCCTGGTTATCACCAAAATATGGCTAAAATGCATGTCAAAGATGAGGAAATCACGGCTATAACACTTACAGAACTGGCAGCATACTACTCCATCACACCTTCATTCAAAAATGCAGAAAGTTTCACTTCCTTCTTCAAAATCAATAAACACAGGCCTATCTGTATAATTGTACTGTACTGTACATTACCCCAGAGCAAAACATCACCATAGCCTGAAAATATACTATCTTGGGTCCCTAAGAATATAACTCACAAAACCTTCACACCGGTAAGTTAAATATTGACTGGAACTCCATTAACTTCCCATCCCCTTTCACATCCATAAATCTTTATGGCTTCCAGTAACTCATCCAAAGCCGAAGTAGAATAAAAAAGTCCAACAACAAGGAAACTACTGTAGACTGGATACTTGTATCTAAACCTGTAAACGTCTCGGAGTCAAGCCCCTCTCAGACACCATAAGTGACCATCTTCCTACCTATGCCTAATAACCCAGTGAAAGAACCTCACTACAACCTGGTAAGAAATCTATCCAAATTCAACACTGAATCTTTCTGTGCAACTTTAAATCAAATAAACTGCAACCTACTAAAAACAATGCCACTAGATGACAATGTTCAAGAATTTAACAGAACCTTCCTTAGTATACTTAATGAGCTAGCACCCCAGAGACGAAAAGGGGTCAAAACTAACCTGGCACCTTGTCTAACCAAAAGCATAAAAGCAATCATGAAATATAAGGACAAGGTTAGGAAAACATGGCTAACACTAAAAACCCAACAAAGCCAAGGCCATTTCAGACAATTCTGCAGTCTAGCAAAAAGGAGTATAAAAATAATAAAAAGAATCATTACTCCTCCTTACAAACACTCATAAAAACCCCAAATGATTCTGGTTTTCCATTGATAACCTCCTCAATCCAGGCAAAACTGTACCAAACCCATCACCTTGTACTCCCCTAGTCAGACTGCATGTCTGTTTTTACACAAACACTCATTTCATTCAAGCAGTTACCTCACAGCTTATCAAAACACCACAATCCGCACCACCTCCAGCATCCAAACTGAAACATACTCATCTTCCTTTACTGTCAAATCCAGTTCCTAATACCACCAGACAAAAGCTTCTCCACAAACTCAAATCAACAACACTGGCAGCTGACAACCTCCCCAAAGAATGCATAAAACCAGACTTTGAGCCCCTAGCATTTCCCATACTGATACTCAAAATCAGATCCATCCTAGAAAAATATGCCTCTTTTCTCTGAAAAAAAGTCATTCATCTGTCCATTACAGAAAGTTTGTAACTCCACAGATTTTTCAGACTTTAAACCTATAGCTATCCCTTCTCCTCTCTCAAAAATCCTTCAGAAATGCATCAGTGACAAACTCCTATCTGCCCACCATGGTTTCCTCCCCTATCACACTACCACGACTGCACTTCTATATTTTGTCTTCACAATCCGTGAAAAACAAACTTACAGCAGCCGTCTCTGCTGCGTTCTTGGACTTATCTAAAGCATTTGATATCTTCTCTCGCCAAAATTGTTCCAAAAAGTCCAAAATCATGGCCTCTCTCAATCATCCCTCTCCTTTTTTCAAAGTTACATATTCAACAGATTCAAAGCTGTCAAATGGTAGCCGTTTCTGAAGGCTCCATCCAGGGCTCTCATTTTATTCAGCATGTTTATTAATGATCTTTCATCTCCTTCTAAGCATGCCACTTTAATCCAATATGCAGAAGACTCCACTCACAGCTGTCCTGTCTCCAGTCTAACCATATTTCAACATCTAGAAGCCTGGCTAAACAATTCTTAACCAATACTAAATCCTTAAAAAAAAAAAAAAAAAAAAAAAAAAACTTTTTTTCATCCCCAAATCCATCACACTAGATAATAACTTTAACATCTCTTCTTTCTTCCAGTAACAATACATCAATAGCGATTGTTCCAAGAATCAAACTGCTAGTTGTCACAACAGACAATTCCATGAAATTTGATACCCACATTAACCAAGCCATAAAAAACCCCAGTCAGAAACTAGGAGCTTGAATATAGAGCAATTTGATTCCTCACTGACTATGCTAGGAAATCCACTGGATCAACTATTTACTCTCCTTTACGCTTCACCTGTCTTCACTAACATACAGGTTACACTAACATGTAAACTTGAGCAATGCTTTAATAAAATTACTAGAGTTGTCATTAACCACTTGTATAGATCCCATCACTGCATACCCCTCAGGCAACTAAACTGGCTTAAACTAAATCACTAACACACACTCCCATTTTCTAATACATAAACCCATTAAGTGTCCTGACTTACACAACATTCTGCACCCTATTTTCCATCTAGACACCTTTGCTGTAAAGACAAACTACTAATATATGTAAATAAGCCACACATATCTCCAAAGTGTAGAATTCAATACCCGTTCAGTTAAGACAAAAAGAAAGCAAACACCTTGAAATTAGAATTATTCCAGTTCCTACAAAAGTCATGGTTATACAGTTGCACACCCCCAGGATAATCCCATTCCACATCTCAGTCCTCCTACAACCAAGTTCCCTGTTTCTCTCTCTCTCTCTCTCTCTCTATATATATATATATATATATATATATCATCTGCTTCAGCTAAACTTTCATTAACTTCTATACACCTCTATCACTAATTTCCAACCTAAATGTTATCATTTTAACCCAATCTGCACTAGCTTTATTTTACAATCCTACTTAATAACTAACATATTTACTATACTACAGTTGCACTACTTCCGATCTTCTTTCTCAACTTCTACTCCATTTTGCAGAATCTGCACCACAAATTATATAGTACTGCTGACTATCCACTTTGTCTCTTACTTTCAACTATGACTCTAACAAACATATCTATCTGAACCATATGTCTGCCGATATCCCATATGACTACTTATACAAGAACATGTTACACTAGTTGAGTTTGCATTAGCAGTCATCTTGTATCAGTTCTGCTTTATATGACTTTGTGTATATTACTGCTCATATGTTGTTGATACGTTTCTTGTAGCTTTTTTTCCCAGGCCTGCATTGACAAGGGGCTTCTTGCCCAGTCAGACCTTCCTGGTAAACAAAAGCATATAAATAAACAAATAGATCCAACATTACGGCGAGTGGCCTAAGCTTTCATATGTGACTTCACAGAGCTCACTGTGAAGGAAAAGACAGCACTAAATCCTCAGCTCAATCCTCCTGGGCATCTCTCCTGAAAGAACACTCCCTCAATAAGAATGGCTCAAAAAAAAGAATTCGAGATAATGCTTAACTTGTAATGCTTTACAGTGGTGTACAGGAATGACCTGGTAACCTCTGTGCAAGTATTATCCAAAGGCCACAGAATGAGAGAGAGATTTCTCTGGCAGAATATACTTTACAACGGGTTTTACAGGATTTGGCTACATTTTTTAAAACAGAGAATGCAATTTGAAAGACACTGTTTCATTGCCAAACAGCATGGAAGCAAAAAAGGCCTGCTAAACGAAGAGTATATTATAATGTTTTAGGGTGGTCTTTTATGTCTCCATATTATTGAGCTGTCTGTAGAAATGCATGGAGTGATTGCTAGGATAAGAAAACTTGCAAAAACGATTTCAATTAGTCTCCACAGGCATAAGGCACTTGGTTAAATCTTTAACCAAGTGGCTTCTTAAACAAGAATGAGGGACTAGTATGAACAAAATCTCTTTTTTATGAAAGACTACATAGGGAGGGATCGCAGATGAGGTCTGCAAAACACAAAAATTCATCTGGTTGCTAAGTACCAATATAAGTAACACCTTCCAAGAAAAAACTTCTGCTCACGTTATTGGCTTGAAGGAAGGGAAAGTGAACTTCTGCAGAATAAAATTAGCATTTAAGAAGAAATGGGCTTATCTCAGTGGCCAAAGAAAGAAAGTGCCACAAAAAAGACATTATATGTTTGACGTGAAGCTAATGCTTTGTGTATTAAAAATATAATGAAGCTAGAATCAACAGCTAAGTTAACACCAACACAGAAAGTGCCAAGGCCAGCATCAAAAAAGTTCTGGATGGGACTGAAGAGCCAAAACTATTGGAAGAAAAGGGAGCAAAGTCCATGGTGGAGGCAAAACTGAAAACCTTTTTCCTCTGTTCCTATGAAAGTTTTCTGAGTGGAAGGCCACAGAGAAGAGGAAATCTCAGAAACCACTTTTGCTGAGAACACTAAAAACCTAGCAACTGCTGACACTGGAATAGTCAAGCTTTAAAGACTGGCTATACAGAGTGTTTCTACAGGAGGGTTAAATGAATAAATATTTATCATGCAGGAGCCAAAAACAAGGCAATCTAATGGACTAGCATAAACCACGAAAATTACTGCCACATTTGACAACTGTGTCAAAACATATTTGTTTTTGCTACTGGTGGAGAGGAATGAGAGAGAAATGCATCCAACTTGGAAAGGCCAAAAGGATAGAATCATATATTGGTAAGGACTGGCTCCTTTACTCAGAAACAAGAGAAATCTTCTTGACTGCTTTATGAACTTTACGTACAGTTAAGTAGATCTAGTTTATCATTTCAGCAAAGGATTAAGTAGGGATGGCTGCTGGCCACCCTGCCACTGACCTCACTTTGTGGGCCACCAATCTTATTGTGTTTCTGCAGAAAAAAAAAACAAAAAAAAACAGCCCAACAAAATTCTGTTGCTAGAAGTGTGGCTATTAAGCAGAGTAATGGCTTTAGTTGATTATCTGCATTATTTAAAGGAGGGATTTGAAGAATTAAATTTCATACATATAACAGTAAGGGCTTGTTCCTTTTTCTTTGTCAGACTTAAGAATCATCAGTTTTTAGACCCAATATTAAGAAAACCCTGAAGGGCAAAATCTATAAAGGATGCTTGACATTCTTTGCAAAAGAGGGTATAAATCAGAGGCAGGAGTGCTGAAGTACAGTTATGCAGGATTCTGTATTTAGATTCACCCACTGCATCTTGTATCATGCACACTAAAATATCAATGGTGGAAGCTAAGGAGACATAGGCTTTAAATTCTTTTGTAAGACAACTGTCAGGCATCTTTTCAATGTAATGCTATACTTTATACAGATTGTGATGAGAGTACATTTGTATTATATTAAAGGTGGAATTCTCAGAAGAGAATGAGTTGGAAGGTTTGTAATCTTAGAAAAAAAAAACGGTATGTACTTTACCATAACACTGCATATGTGCTGTCCATTTTCATTTATCCTTGACATATGGGTTCGGTTCCAATATCGGAACCGACTTGGCCTTTACTACAACTCGCACTGACCAAAAACTCTTGAACTTCACCTCTACCCATTATCCCCCTCTCTCCCATTTACCTCAGATCAAGTTTGAGATTAGATATAGAGTGATACATAAAGAAGCCTAAATGGAAGCTACATCTGCTATGCTTAAAGATTACCATAAGACCCAAGTACATTATCCATTCCACCAAAGAGTCTTCAAAGGCCGGGGGATGGAGGGAGGGGAGTCAATGATAAATGAAAATGGACAAAACAGATGGAACGTTATGGAAAGTACAAAACTTGTTTATCTGATGTCAATTTTCATTTTATCCTTGACATATAGGGATGAGGTCCCCAGCTCCCTTAGACCTTGGGAGGACTCATGGAAGGACATTCCTTAGCACCACTGAAACAAAGGATGCTCTTCCCCTAGAGACCAAATCCAATTTGAGATGAGTAATAAAGGTATGGGGGAGAAGCTCAAGTAGCTGCTGCATATATATCATCCACTGAAGCTCTAGACTGGAAAACTGATGAAGTGGCAACAGATCTTGTAGTAAGTGCCTTCACAGGTCTAGGCAAGGTAATTTTCTTTTTGTCAGAAATAAAGGAAATGCAATCCTTGAGCCATCTGGCTAAGGTCACCTTGCTGACGGGTTTAACAAAACTAGCACTTGAAAAGGAGACAAATAGTTGGGTCAGATTTTCTCATGTCCTTAGTCCTATGAAGATAAAAACAAATGTCTGTGAAAATCTAGCAAATGTAAACAGTATTCACCTCTGTTCAAAAAGTTTAGAAGGAATACTGGCAAATTAACAGTCTGATTGATATTAGACTATGACACTACTTTAGGCAGGAAGGTGGGATTTGTTCGTAAGGAAACTATATCTTTGTGAAAAATCAGAGAAGGTGGTTTACTTAATAAGGCCTCAATTTCTGAAATTCTAGCAGAGCTTATTGCCACCAACAATAATGTTTTCCATGACAAGTACTATGGGATCACAGTCTGCAGATGGTTCAAGGGAAGAATGTACAATGGTTTGCAACACTAGGTTTAGCTCCCAAGGTGGAGTAGGATCTTTGAAGGGAGGTTTCAGTAAAAGTGCCCTTTTTAAAAATGACTTACAAACATCTATGAGAGTCCAAGGAACATTATTCCAAACCATCATGGAAATTTGAAATTGCTGTTAGCTGTATTCTGATGATAGAAGGAAAAGCTCCTGCACTGAAAAGAGATGCTAAGAAATCTAAAATATTATCAATAGAAGTGGAAAAGGGGTCAATATCGGTTTCACAATCCCAGATGGTAAACCTCTTCCATTTACTAGTATATAGTTTCCAGGTGGAAGGCTTATGGGAAGCTAGGAAAATTGGTATACTGGGGAAGAAAGGTTAAGACGCCGGGCAAGTAGTGGAACTGGAGGAACCGTACTGTCAGCTTGAGGTTCAGAATATCAGGGTGAACTAGTCCATCTGGATGGGACAGAATGTCTGGCGCTGGGTCCACAGTCCAAGGTCACTGAATTAAATAAGGCCAAAGAAAGGGGAACCAGATCTGTCGAAGCCAGAAATTGAGCAACGAGGATTACTTTGCTCTTCAACCTGAGTGCGTTCTGTAAGAAATTTGGAATTAGAGATATTGGGGGAAAGATATATAAGAGTCCGGAGGGCCAAGTGTGGAGAACAGTGTCTCTTGGTGACTTCCCTGGAAGGGGGGGGGGGTCACGGCAAAATAATTGCTGCACTTGTTGTTTAGAGAAGAAGGCTGGCACTATTATCCATAATCTACACCGATGTAGTTAACATTGAAGAAGAATCAGAAGGCAAAATTTCTTGTGCCGATGCCTTTGGCATCAAGAGTTTTGAATCAGGAATGGTGGTTGCTGCTGGTGATTTTCCCAGTATCGAAGTCTTAGAGCTGGAGTCCAACGGTTCTGAGGAACTTGGATCTATGCTTCTTAGATGTCGGTGCCGATGGAGATGTTGGTACTGACAAACTCCTCTTTTTGCCCTTCTCCAAAAAGGATGAAGAAGAATGGGAAGAAATATTTGTTTTACTGTTGTATTGAGCAGATATGGCCTCTCCAATGGTGGAAGAAATCATAGCTTTCAATATTAGTTTTTTCTCTCAACAAGAGCCCTGTGGCTAAAGCCATGGCAAATATTGCAATCTTCCTGTAAATGTACAGGACTCAAACAATACACACATATCAGATGTAAATTCGATACAGGGATCTTATAGCCACACTTCTGGCATTTTTTGAAACCAGAAAGGGCCTTAGTTTTCTCAGCCATAACAAAAAGGTGGCTGGAAAGGACACATACCACACTCATACGAGAGGAAAAACACTAGACAAAAAAGCAGCCTTTTTTTTTTATCTTAAGGGGGGGATTTATATATATATATATATATACACACACACACACGCATGTATCTTTATATATATATATATATATATATATATATATATATATATACACACTGTAAAAGGAAGGTATAGAAAGATGGTATCTATCACTGGACCAATGCCCTGGAAGTATTAGGAAGGAGGGAGAGGTGGGAGGAGCTAGAAACTGGCTTCCTTGCCCCAGGTCAAGGGATAGCTGGGCAGGGGATGCTACTGAACATGGACACACTTATACATAACTTGCATTATAATAAGTACATAAATGTTATACCTTTTAAGAACTGTGTTTCTATTTTCAGCAGGAGATTGGGCAGAGTCCCCAACTACATATGTGAGTATAATGAACAACCAAAATCCGAATGGAATGAACTTCACATGAGTCTTGAAAAAAACACATAAAAAGCACAGATTTATTCTAGCCTCGGTGTAAAGACACCTTCATGGAATACAAATTCAATTGCAAATGCTGTTTAAATACACATTTTAATAATTAAACAATAAAATAATAAAATAATCAAGTGAATTTAATTATTTCTTAAAGCAAACATCTCCAATTACTTTTCCCATTAAGTCCTTTAGGGACCAGGGTATTGAATTTCAAGATGTAAATGCTTTCTTTTTATAAAAGTTTATATTTTAAAATATTATCGTTTCCATAAAAAGAAACAATTTGTTCCAGAACACATTCTTTTAATAATGAATGGTCACTATTATGTGATTCTATAAAATGAGCAGCAATTTTTTCTTTCCTTCCATTTTTAATGTCTCTAATGAGTTACATAAAACTCAAACAAAACATCCTCTTTGTTTCCCCCACGTAAAACATGTTGCAGGGGCAGCTTAAAACATACACTACCCCCTAAGTTTCACATGAAAAATTTTCCTTAGATGTAAGAGATACATTGTTAATGTATTTGAAACAATTAACAATATGTGGACACATTGAACATTTACCACATTTAAATGTGCCTGTTTAAAATAAACCATTAGGTACTGTACAGTTCGGCATACTAAAAAGTCTCCGTACTAACATGTCTTTTATACTTCTGCCTCTCTGATATGCTTTAGAAAAGTATTTTGGTAGGATACCAGCCAAAAAGTCATCCTTTAATAAAAATTTCCAATAATGGGTTAAAATCTCAAATATTTCGGAACTTCTTATACTGTACATAGATACAAAATAAATCTGTTGAATTCGATCTGATTCAAACTTATTCATCTTTTTTCTTCCCTTATTTTTCCCATTGAATTTTTTATTCTTATTATATACTTTTTGACTAGCCTCCCTTACCCTATTAGCATCATACCCTCTCTTTATAAATATTTCCGTAGACGTGCAAATCTCCTTTTCCAAAGTCCCTGTTATATTACAAATCTTGGATAACATTAAAAACTCATTATAAGGGAGTGCATCTACTGTGTGGGGTGGATGGCAACTAGATGCATGTAAAAACTGATTGCCATCCTCAAACTTCCTGTGTACCCCTGACACAATTGTGTCATTTGTTTTCCCTTCTAACTCTAAATCCAAGAAATGAACTTTGGTTTCCTACTGCAAGCCATCAAAATTAAGATCAAAAGGCTTTTGATGTAAATAATATATAAACTTTTTAATATTTTCTATACCTCCTTCACATATAAAAATTAAATCATCAATATAACGAAAATATCTTTTAACATATTTTTTTCATAAATTCCTGTTTAACCAGAAATGTTGTTTCAAAATATGACATAAATAAATTTGCATACATGGGGGCAAATGGTGCCCCCATGGCCATACCTTCCTTTTGTGTATAAATTTGTTTTATTTATAAAAAATTTATTCACCAAACAAAATTCTATCATTTCTGTTATAAAGATAGAATGAGGGTTATCCCCCAAGAAATGGAAAATAGTAGTTATACCATCTTTATGTTTTAGGGATGTATACAAACTTTTCAAATCCAACACAATCCAGTACATTCCCATTTTCCATTCTGTATCAGTAATTTTTTCCAAAAAATCAGAACTATCTTGTATATAGGACAAATTATTTTTCACATAGGGAAGCAATATCTCATGTAACAACATACCCATATTATGTAAAAAAAAATACCTACAGGCAGAAACAGGTCTACCTGGAGGTACTTCCAAATTGTTATGGATCTTCGGCAAACAAAAAAATATTGCCGGTTCTTTATTATTAACAAACAATTTAGTTTCCACATCTTTTTTAGAAAAATAGCCTGGACGTAGGCCTTTCTGTAACAAACTGTTATATCTATCCATTGCCCTAATCAAGTATACGTCATCACTACATTCATATGTTTTTTTATTTTCTAAATGTTCCATACACATTCTATGATATTGTATGGCATTCATTATAACAATTTTACTGCCCTTGTCAGCTGGTTTAATTACCAGCGCTTTATTATTCTGCAGTTCTAACACAGCCTTCCAGTCTCTATAGGTTAAATTATAGTGTATGGACTTTTTATATCTAACCAATTCCTCACATATGTTGCTTCCTTCAAAACTAGTTGTAGAATGGAAATGTGAAATGTTCTGGTTTTGAAAATGAGGCATGAATTTAATAACTTCCTTTTCTGCCCCTGTTTATGTTGTTGCCATCCTCCATTCCCCCAAAATCGATTCTGATGTTCTTGTGGCTGTTCACGGTGGGGCAGCAGAGGATGATCTTCATTGCTACTTCCCTGGTTATCACTCAAATATGAGCCATCTGTAGATGTAAAGGAAACCGACAACTTCTGCTTCCAGTCGCCATACTGTCTCCCAAATCTGGTTTTCCGCTGATTGGATAAAGGTACAAAAGCACGGCCCCCTTCATAGTCATTGACATCCCTTATCAATTTCTTCTTATAATGGATAAGTTCAGTCTCCAATGTGCCCAACTTACTATTTATTTTGCTTAAAAAATTATTGGCATTAGCAATACCAATAGAGTTGGTAATAATGTTCTATAATGTAACCAATTCTTGTTTAAGTTTTTTATGTTTCAACTCATACCTTTAGAGCAAAATTTGTAGCCAATCCATAACACATTAATGGGAAGCTGCTAACCATCGCTCCCCTAAACTGTTTGTCTACAGGGCATTTTTCATAAAAGGAGTGCTGGGATTCTTCACAAAGCAGAAACCCCTTGGCATAATAGTCAGTTCAATATACCTCTTCAGGCCCAAAATATTATAATGTACACAGGTCTCTTTTTCCAAAAGTTTTTCAAATTTATCACACAATTCTCTTTTTTCTAGCGGAACATTTGTTAAAACTTGCCCCACTGATAAGAATGGATTAGCAATGCGTTTGTGTCTCTCAGTGACAAATGCATCAAATAAAGGTCCAACAACCTTGCTCACAGTTCCAATCTCCAAATTTGGACCTACAGTCATCTGGTAATTCATGTACTGTTCCCACTGTTCTTTGTGAGCCCATAAGAGAACTCGGCCCACCTGTAGCACCAAACAAGGGAGTCGATTCTTCCCTTAAAACACGGGGTATATCCACATTCGGATCAGAGAACATAGTGCTCCAATATATCACAACCACCAAAAGTCTTAAAAAATAATGAACAACCAAAATCCGAATGGAATGAACTTCACAAGAGTCTTGAAAAAACATATAAAAAGCACAGATTTATTCGATCGCCTCAGTGTAGACACCTTCATGGAATACAAATTCAACTGCAAATGCTGTTTAAATGCATATTTTAATAATAATTAAACAATAAAATAATAAAATAATCAAGTGAATTTAATTATTTCTTAAAGCAAACATCTCCAATTAATGTGTGAGTGTGCCTGGCTAGGAGAACATCCCTTGGACCAGTGGGCCTAGAAGAGGATCCCACCTACGATACTGCTTAGCAAAGGCATTGAGATTTAACCAAGTGGCTTCAATATAAATATAATCTATGGAACCACTCTTTAGAAAGATGGCAAATGTATCCACTGCTGTCATGCAGCAAGCGTGGCATGACATGAGTAGACTGTGTCCCCACTCAATGCATCTGAATTTTATACTACTAAAACCAATCTGGTTATAGTGACCTTGCATACCTGAAGTCCTTTTCTATGAGAAGCAAAACAACAAAATAATTTGATTGCTCTTCTTGAAGTCTTCGGTTCTGTTAATTTACAAACTTAAGAGCTCTGATGACAAATGTGCAATAGAGAGGATATTCACTTTTGTTCTGGCAGTGTTGAAGACTGGCAGACTGCTTCAAACTGATAGCTGTTGCAGTCCTAAGTATAAGTGTCAGATTTATTCCAAGTACCACTTTATCATTATGAAAGGAGAGGTATGGTGCTTTTTTTTTGCCATCACATCCCCCAGGACCTTGCCTGATGGATCCTCTATCTTCACCCATCTGGCCTAGTCACTGCGATGGAATGGAAGACCTGTATTCTCAGGGTGGGCAACAGCCCTACAGTTCCTACACTCCTGCCCGGGAATCTCTGTTAGCCTTCCCTTCTTCAGTGAGAGTCAGGTAGTAAGAAGTGGGTCAACCTGCTGATCCTGGGGCAGTGTACAGGAGGACCCCTACACCCTCAGCAGCTCCTCCAAGCCTGCAATCACTGCATATTAGTTTTCCCCTAAGATGGATAACCATACTGTGGTAGCATGAGCTCAGTTGTCTCGCAACTCCACTGGTTGGACACCTAGTGCTCCTACTAGGTATCACTTACACACTGAGCCACTGTTGTCTCTCTACAGGGACAAAAAAATGAATGGATGGATGAAAAAAATGGCGATGGCTACTCACTCCCATCCTCCCTGGCCACCTCCTACAGTCACCTGAGCTGCTAATCAAACTCAAGCTGCCTACAGTATAATCAAGGCTTTCTCCGTTTACACCACAGAGCTGGCTTTCGATATGCTCCTAACCAAAATAATAGCTACCAGGAAAATAATCTGCCATGACATATAATAGAGGTTGGCCTTTGATACTAGTGTATGCAGATCACAATGATAAACTGGGTCTCTGGCATTTCTAAGGTTAAAAGTACCTTTGTGGAAGTCTTTGCCGATATTCACGGAAACTAAGAAAATAAAGCATTGGCTTGTGTGAAAACTGGAAATGGCTGTCAAATGAACCCTAACAGTGGAATAACTGAAAACCTGTTCAAATTGTTCTCAAACACTGCAAGACCTGGTTAAATAGAGCCACCTTAAGTTTATTTCTCCCTGCTAGAACCAGCTGACAAATCATGCCCATTACTCTATGAATCTTTCTGGTTCAAGGATGTTAGAATCTCTTAACATTAGGTGTAAAGATAGGCTTGTCCACTAAGGTTAATGTTGAAAAGTCAAAATTTCTCCAAAGGGCATTGTTGTATATGCAATTGCATCTGAGTGGGTTATCAGGTTGTAGTAAGCCAGCAGTCTGAGGGATCCTTCTAACAAATGCAGTGGTAACAGTGGAAATAATATCTATGTGGGCTGGTACAGTCCCATTAGAATCAAGCTGGATCTCAACTGTTCTTTGTCAGAATAAGGGAGAAGTTGTGGCATTTTGCATCTAAAAGCAATGCAGATAGGTCAATTTCTGGCTCATCTCCCCATATGAATAACTTGATGGCTGTTCTTCATTTCAGTGACTAGCTCACTGGAAGCTTTATTATTTGGATATGGATACTAAGATACAAGCCATTAAAATGTTTTTAGTCCCTTTAGTCTTATACACAGGTCAGGTATATTTTTATCAAACAGAGGAGAACCTGTGGATAACAATTAAAAAAAAGTTGAAGGATTTAATCTGGGAAGGGAAGACAACAATGGTCAAGTGGGATAAACTGATTCTTCCAACAGAATAAGGCAGTCTAGGATTACCCAATTTGAGGGGGTATTTTAGGGCTACACAGTTAATGATTTTATACATAGCACAAGCAGAAAACTATAATTCAAAGTGGAAAGGAATGATGCTGACACAGGAAGGAAGCTCAAGAAATAAGGAGAGATTGGAATTTTTTGGATGCAGATACTTAAGGAAAACAAAAATCATACAGAGTATTATATTCATAAAATAGCAGGGAGTATTCTATGAACCAAACCAGCATGAGAATGAAAAATGGCAAAGGAACCAAGGTATTGGGAGCAAATAACTAAAAAGGGAAAGGCAATAGAATGGGAAGAGGCCAAGACTTTATTTGGACTGCAGGTTAGAGATTGCCTTCCCTATCAAGGACTAATATCAGAGTATAGGCAAAGAGAAAGAAAAAGGGGCTCCTGAATGAAATACCAGCACTGGTAGAGTTTTTAACCACACCTTTCGGCCACCTAACCTGGACCGAAGCACTAAAGGCGGAGGCGTGTCCATATTCATTAAGGATATCCACACCTCCAGGCTAGCTGCTCAGCATAATGCATCCGAAATTATCCAAGTGCAACTAACTCTGGGCAAGACCGCAATCCAAATTGTAGCTTGCTACAGATCCCCCAATATGCCCCAGGATTCCCACTCCTCATTTCTTGATACAGTGGAAAATATTAAAATATTAGGGTACAACCTAACACTCTAATAATGGTCGATTTCTACTATCCCACCATTAACTGGGAAAACTACTCATGTACCAACTCTTGTGCTCAACGTTTTCTGGAATTCATACATTCCAACGCCTTGGATCAACTTATCCACACCCCCACCAGGGGAAGCAATATCCTAGACATGGTCATTACCAACATGGACAACCGGTGTTCCTCACCAGAGATCAATTCCTCATTGGTCAGATCCGACCACAAGCAAATCATCCTAGACATCCACATCCAACCCCCACAAGGGAAACCACCGTAAAAAATTTCTCCAAAGCCAACTTCATGCTTCTTAAGACATAAGTGGCAAACTTCATGACACCCATGCTGACGGACAACAGAGGTACGACTGCTGAATCCTATACAATTGCACTTTATAAGCACTTACACGAGTGCATGGCTAGTGCAATCCCTAACAGAACCAAGATGCTATCCTCCAAAAAAAGGAAGCTAATCCGGTGGTCTTCTGCCATAAACAAACTCTACAACAGAAGAAAGAAACTGTTGCAAAAAAGAGTAAAATCCCATGATTGGAGGAACTCTGTGGTCAGCCTCAGTAAGAAGCTGAGATCCCTCATAAAGTCCTCCAAAGCTAGTCACAAAAGCAAAATTGTCACTGATTCTAAAGACAACCATAAAGCATTCCATAGCTATGTCAAGAATCTCAATGGCAACACTCAGATCTGCTCTGAGTTACAGCACAATGGCACTAAATATACAGAACCAACTGATATTGCCAACATCCTAGCAGATAGGTTCAGTGCTAACTTTACCCCTCTCTCGTCCCCTAAAGAGCCCATCTCTATGCCAGAAGAATGCAAAGTTATTGTAATCATGGCTGCACAGGTAAAAAAACACACTCTCCAAAGCCAAGAACACAGCATCCATGGGACCTGACAACATCCCAGGCTGCATTCTACACGAACTACAGAACGAACTGGCACCCCACCTAAATACCCTATTAAATCATAGCCTCACCTCTGACTTTGTGCCCACTGAATGGTGCACAGCAACAGTTACCCCACTCCACAAAGGGGGAGCCACCACGGACCCCGGGAACTACCGCCTCATTAGCCTGACAAGCCTCGTCTGCAGGGCTATGTAACGTATTATCATGGAACTTATAAACAATGACATTGGTAATCTCCAAACTCTGGACCCTACCCAGTTCGGGTTTGTAAAAGACAGATCATGTCTCCTAAACCTGATAGACTTCTTTGAAGCGGTCACCAAAGCCATAGATGACGGTAAGGTGGTTCACACAGCCTAACTAGATCCCATCAAGGCTTTCGACACCATCCCCCACTTTGGAATTATAGATAAACTCACTAAACTAGGTATAAATCCCTATATCACAAGATGGGTTGCCAAATGGCTCACTGACAGAACCCACACTGTGAAAGAAGCAGACTCTAAATCCAACTTCAGACCACTGACAAGTGAAGTACCACAGGGTTCAGTCCTAGGTCCTCTCCTGTTTGGTATCTACTTCTCTGAAGTACAGGCTAACACAGAAGGTCTTTGGCTAACAAAGTTCGCAGATGACCACAAACTAGGAGCCATAATCAAAACTCCTAACAATGTGGACATCCTACAAAAGGGCCTCACTGAGACAGATGCCTGGTGTCAAAGCCATGGCCTCAAGCTCAATGCCAAAAAGTGCACTGTCATCCTTTTTGGTAAAAACTCTGTACCCATGAACTACCACATAGGCTGTAGTCTACTTAACACTGAAAGTGTGATAAGAGACCTTGGGACACAAGTGGACAGTAGTCTCTCCTTTGATAATCACATCGCCACAGTAGTCAGGAAATCCTTCTACGTGGAACACCTCATGACAAAAGGTTTCTCATCCAGAAAAAAAGGTCATTGTTCCCCTCTACTCTTCACTCATTAGACCCATTATAGAGTACAATGCCCCTTTTGATATGTACCCCACAAGACATCTACAACAACTGGAAAGGCAACAGAAATACCTCAGAAAGAGGATTACTGGCCTAAAACAGATGCCCTATGCAGACCATCTCAAAAAACTCCAGCTTTTCTCTGTCGCATATCGCCTACTCAGAGGTGATCTCTGCCTAACATACAAAGCTATGTCAAACCCAGAGCTGCTGGACATGTTCCACTTAAAGAAATCCCAATCCCTCCAAGCTACGCGCTCTAAGGACCTAAACCTTGTCACCACAATAAACAGAACACGCTGGAGGGATAGATTCCTGTCCCAGAGACTTCCTATACTCTGGAACAAACTACTTATCTATATCAAACAAAGCTCCTCATTAGCACTCTTCAAGAAAAATCTTGATGATTGGATGGGAGATAGGAAATACACCCAGGGGATCACTTCTGTGGCTCTGCTTGACAGGGGCACAGAAAATAATTTTCTTGGGTGGCAAAAGCCAGGGTACTGTTTGGCTAGGCTTATATAGACCCTAGGGCCAATAGCCTAGTACCTACCTATGAACAGAATCTAGAACAGAAGCTGCCATTAAAAAAGGAATAATTAGTAAAGCATATAAAATATTGCATTATAATTATAAGAATCAGAGGAGCTTGGAAAGGATTGGGAAGAGAGATTGGATAAGCAATTCACAAAGAGACAATGGGGGATATATGTATATCTCCCAAATATGTAACAAAGTCTAGAATATTTAGGATCTTTACCTGGGTGTGTCTACATAGGTATTTTTATACCTCAAGTAGACTCCAAATCCTTAGGTGGAGAGCAAATGTTGGATGTGTGATGGGCAAGAAAGAGGCGACTGGGAACATATGTTTTTGGGAGTGTAGTGAGCTGTCAGACTTTAGGGATTCCCTGCAGACTGCTCTGTCGGAGATGCTAGGTGAGCAGATTGGATTGACTGAGGAAGATGATTTTTTTTGAGTTATGATACAGAATCGGAATTGCTTAAACATAGTAAAGCCTTGCTGAGTCTAATTATGGTGGCTGCCAAAAAGGCAATTACTAGAAAATGAAAATCAAAGTCTAAACCAACTTTACTAGAAATAGTAAATATAGTAACAGAGATAAAACAACTGGAATTGGGAACTTTAGAAAACGGAAGGAGCAGACTATATAGGAAAAAATGGGAATTGTGGGAACAATATATGCAGAGCAGGAATGAGGTTTAAGAGGCAGATTTGAATGAGCCATATAATGCTTAACTGACTGACTGGATGGATTAGAAGTGATGTATAATGTTTGCATCTACAGTTGTTTCAGTGGCCTGTGATGTATACTGTTTGCAATTAAAGTGGTGTCATTTTGTTTGTTTTTCATTTATACAAATATAAGATTGCCTTTGTCATATGTGAAACCTTAATAAGGATGTTTGTTGGAAAAATAAAAAAGAGCATACTGCTGCTCAGTCTGTTGGCCAATGTGTTGGTCTGCAATGGAATACGCACCACAACCAGGAAGAGCTTATGCCAACAGTCCAATCCCATAACTTGACGGCATCTCTGCAAAAGGGGCAAGAATGAGTAACCCCTCCTTCTTGATATACCACACCACTGCTTTGCTTTCTGTAAGAATGACTAAAGAGACTTGTGAAATGTGGTACTGGAGCACATGTAACAACACATGTCTATGAGATTCCTGATGAGGCCAACTGTTTAAACATTCTTGCCCTAGAAGTGTCCCCTATCTTAAGGTAGCATCTTCTATCAAGACCCAAGGGCACTGAGAATTTTGAAACAGAAACATGCTGAAAGTTATGATGCTTGTGCTGATGCCACTGAAAAAAGTATCTACAGCAGGTACCCCACATGTAAACATGTGAAAGAAAACATGTGGATGGCCACCAATAAGCATTCCAGAGTTTTAAGAATCTGTTCTGCCATACCTCTCTGGAATGACAGCAAATGGGTCAAGGGGGTGGGTTTGGCATAAGGGTTAAGGTCTTCACCTCATAGTTACAAGGTAGAGAGTTTGATTCTGACCTGAGATTATTGGCTAGGTTTAAAGTGGCCCTTCAGGCAGACAGCCTATATTCACTTATGAACCTATGAAGGCAGACAAAGCATTCTGAATTTGTCATCTGGAAGGAAGGTTTTGCACGATTAGACAATGGATGTATATTTACACTTATAACATCCAGAATATTTCTTTTACTCCAAATTCTCTAAGATCTAGTATTTGTATTTATTTATTTATTTACATTTTTTGTTGATCAGGTTAGTCACTCTAGTCCAATGGCCTCCTATCAGAGGAGACACAAAGTACAGTTGTGTACCTACCATAAATGTAGATGTTCGAGTGTATTCACTGTGGCAGTCATTACACTTGGGTTATCCTGCTGGCAGGCTACCCACAGTCGGCCTGAATTCCAAAGTCTACGTCAGGCGTCGGTTGCTGTCACCTCTTCCCTGACGTCAGTGCGCCAGGGGTATAAAAGATGCAACCGACGCCATTTTCTTCAGTTTTTCTTGCCCCAGATGTCAGGTGCCCCCAAATAGGTAGGCTAAAAATTATGTCAATAAGTATGCATGCACTTAAATAAACATTTCCTTCATCTACAAGCAAATATACCACATAGGTTGTAAAGGATAGAGAAGTACAGATAAGTCCCAGCAAAGAAAAGGGGGATGGTGGGTAACCTGGACTGCAACAGTGAATACACTCGAACGTCTACATTATGGTAGCTACACAACTGTACTATGTTTGTGTTTCACTGTTGCAGTCATTACACTTGGGTTGAATACCAAAGCTAAGGTTGGGTGGCTGGCTCTAAATAGGATTAGGAGAGGCTATGAGGCCCTGCAGAACTGCAGTGGCAAAGCCTGCTCTGGATTTAGAGTAGAGAGGCAAGTGGTAGTGCTTGGTAGAAGTGTGCACTGAACTCCAGGTTGCAGCCTCTAAAATGTCTTTGGTTGGTACTCCTCTGAGGAAGGCTGCTGAAGTGGCTGCTGCTCTGGTTGAATGTGGTCTAATGCCCTTAGGCACTGATTTGTCATGTTGTGAATAGCAGAAACGAATGCAGTGGCCTATCCATTTTGAAATAGTCTGCTTTGAGATAGCCTTTCCTTGTGATCCTGCAGCATATGCCACTAAGAGTTGCTCAGTCTTTCTGAAAGCTTTAGTTCTGTCCAAGTAGAAGCATAGCTGTCTGTGTATGTCCAAAGAATGCAGGAGTCTCTCACCCTTATTCCGTGGGTTTGGATAAAAAGTAGGCAAATGAATGGTTTGGTTAAGGGCCACACTGGACACTACATTAGGCATAAATGTCGGGTTCGTCCTCAGGGAAACCCTGTCTTGATGGAAAATGATCAAAGGTTCCACAGCCATGAGTGCCTGTAACTCTGAAACTCGTACTGCAGAGGTTATTGCTAGGAGCAGAGCTGTTTTTCAAGATAAGAACTTTATTTCAGCTGTACTGGCTGGCTCAAAAGGCAGCAGTGTGAGTTTTTCCAAGACAATTGAGGTCCCATGCAGGTATTGCTGCTCTCCTTGGGGGGGGTCTTATGTTTTTGGCCCCTCTGAGGTACTGCCTTAGCAACGGATGTGAAAAAATAGGTGGTTCCGTATTGGTTTATGTGTCTTTTGACTTTTCCCGGTTAGGGGTCGCCACAGCGGAACTCCGGTCCGTTAATGATTGGCAGTTGATTTTTATGTACCGGCTTGCCAGGTCTGACGCACAACCTTCAATGAAGGTACGCCCATTCACGCATGTCTCCCCGCAGAACGCTCTAGCTGAGAATCGAACTGGACAGCGTCTTACTGTGAGGCGACAACGCTACCGCAGCACCACCACCGCAGCTGATTCCATATTGTAATGAGCTGAAATAGCAGAGGCATGGATTTTAATTGATGAAAAGGAAAGGCCTTTGTCCAGCATCTCAGTTAGGTACTGTAAAATCTGAGGAATATTTGGTACAAACATGTCAATTCCTTGTGCCTGGTTCCAAGCAAAGAATCTTTTCCATTTTTCTGCATAAGATTTTCTGGTACTGGGCCTCCTGGCCTCCAAAATGACATCCATCACTGCTTTAGAGAGAAGAGTGTTCTGAATGGCTACATTATTCGCCATGCTGCCAGATTTAGGGTACTGAGTTGGCTGTGCAGGATCTGATTGTTTTGTTGGGTCAGTAAGTGAGGAATTAGAGGCAATTTCCAGGCTGGGCCTTGAGACAAGCTCTTTAGGATTGGGTACCAGTGCTGGCAGGGCCAGTCTGGCGCAAGCAGAATAATTTTTGGCTTCTCTTGTCTGACCTTTAGGAGTACCTTGGGAGGAGAGGCAGAGGAGGAAAGGCATATACTGTTAGGGTTTTCCAGCTGAATGATAGGGCATCCACTTTCCATGCTTGTTTGTGATAAGTCCTTGTTTAGAATCTCTGTAGTTGGCAGTTGTGAGGGGAAGCAAATAGATCTATGTCTGGGCATCCCCATTTCTTTGTTACCATGCTGAAGACTTGTGGATCCAGTTTCCACTCGTGGGGATCCATGAGGTTTCTGCTTAGTTCGTCTGACAGAGTGTTTTCCTTTCCTGACAGGAATTGTGCTTGCAGGTGTACTTGATAAGTCAGTGCTGTGTCCCACAAAGTCATGGCTTGTCTACAGAGGGGGTAGGAATGTGTGCCTCCCTGCTTGTTTATGTACCATATGACTGTAGTATTGTCCGTCCTTATCAGTAGTTGTCCTGGCTGAAGTAGATCCTTGAAAGCTGTCAGGGCATTTTGAACAGCTAACATCTCTTGACTGATATATGAAGATGCATTTGGCTTGTGGGCCATGTGCCCTGAATGCATTTTCCTGCCATGTGGGCCCCCAGGCATAATCTGATGCATCTGTTGTTATTGATTGCTTGGCTGTGGGTAGGGTGAATGGCTGTCCCTTGTTGTGGTGACAAGCCTGAGCCCACCATCGAAACTCCTGTTGCAGGCAAGGAATGAGGGTAATTAATGTTTCCAGACTGTGACAATGTTGAGTCCAAACACTTTTTAGATACCACTGTAGTTTCCTCATATGCAGTCTGGCATATGGAATTAGCAGAATGCAGGATGCCATGAAACCTAAAGCCTGCAGAATTTTTCTTGCAGATAACTGGGCCTTTGTTGCCAACATTTTGAAGTAAGAAGTCAGTTGCCTTTGTTAGTCTGGCGTGAGATAAGCCATCTGGGCAGTTGTATTTAAGCATGCACCCAGGAATATTATCTCTTGAGAGGGTACTAGTTTTGATTTCTTTTCGTTTACTGTGTACCCTAGGCAAATTAATAATCTTTTTACAAACGCCAGATGCTTTAGTAGAATGTCCTTGTTCTCTGCTTGAATGAGGCAATCATCCAAGTAAGGATATATTTGAATTCCTCTTTGTCTGCAAAATGCAATTACTGGTGCCAGGCATATTGTGAAGACCCTGGGTGCAGTAGATAAGCCAAAGGGCAGTGCAGAGAATTGGTAGTGCACTGAGCCAGCTATGAATCTGAGTTATCTTCTACAAGATTGTCTGATTGGGATATGCAGGTATGCTTCTTTTAGGTCCAAAGTTTCAAGCCAAGCCTTCTTGCCCAGCATGGGCAGAAGCTGCTGCAGAGTCAACATTTTGAATTTTGGAACGTCCAGAAATGTATTTAGAATAGACAGGTCCAGTATTGGTCTCCAGGCTTTGTCCTTTAGTCTCGAGTAAAAACCTTGTCCCTGCTCTTGCTGTGGTACTTGCTGAATGGCCCTCATGTCCATGAGGTGAGAAACTTGTTTTAGTGCCTCTGCCCATTGATTGTGTGGCAGGTCTGGCATACCTTTTGCCCTTGGCAGGGTGTGAAAGTGGAACCTGTAGCCCTGGGACACTATATTTAAAACCCATTTGTCCTGGGTGATCATGTGCCAATTTTGAGAAAAAAGTGCTAGTTTTTCCCCTAAGAGGCTGCCAAAAGATAAGTGTTTTGTGCTGGCAGAGGAAAGTCATTGGGACTGTTTCCTGTATGGCTGTGATTTGTCTTCTCTGCTTTTGGAGGTAGAAGCGTCCCACTGTTTAGGCCTGTATGAGCCCTGGGGCTGGGATCTGCCTCTAGGGCGTCTGTATCTGCCTCTTTGTGGCCTGTCTGACACTGGAAATGACCAATTATTTGTATACCAGTTCCTGCTAAATCTGGGTGGCTGTACCTGTAAGAAATCCTTTACTGTTTGCATAGATTTTGCTTTGTCCTCCATTTTCTTCAACACCTCCTCTGCTTTAACACCAAATAAGGAATTATGTTGTAATAGAGCATCTAATAATTTTGCTTTAACATGATCAGGCAGATTCTATTCCTTTAACCAAGCATGCCTCCTAATGACAGAACCCATAACTGCAGCCCTGCAAGAGGTCTCCAGAGAATCAAAACCACATTGTATGCTTTCCCACTTGTTCAGTTGCATGCAATAAATCCTGCATTTCCTTATTTTCTGCACAATCAGAATTTGACATTTTCTGTTTTAGCAGTGACATTAAGTATTGCTGATATTTAAGCATATGAAATTGACAATTTAAAGCCCTGACAGCCAAAGTAGTAGAAGTGTAAACCTTTTTTCCTCATCTGTCTAGCACCCTGAATCCTTATCAGAAGGGATAGGGTTTTTTGCAGTAGAAGCCTCGACCCCTTTGGGACCCTGAGAGATAGGTTCTGGGTCAGCAGCAGGGTTTTTATAAAGAAATCTATGTGAATCTGGAACCGTGTAGTATCTGTCTGGTTTAACAGGGGCAGGGGGTAGAGAGTCAGGAGAAAGGCTGGACTCTGAAAATACATCATCTACAATGTAATGAAAATAAATTGTAGAGTCTTCCACGAACCACAAAAAGTCC
The DNA here is from genome assembly GCF_019279795.1 of Protopterus annectens. Classification (NCBI taxonomy): domain Eukaryota; kingdom Metazoa; phylum Chordata; order Ceratodontiformes; family Protopteridae; genus Protopterus; species Protopterus annectens. The sequence goes on from NC_056728.1 coordinate 964,950,650, forward strand.
AGTATTAAATTCCACACGTTTTATTGAAGAAATAAAAAGGAGATGAGCGCTTTCGCGTGCTGCCTGCACGCTTCGTCAGATCTAACATTATTTAGAGCCTTATATACAGAAGTATATTAGTTAATTAAACAAAATTAATCAATTAAGTACTTAACATTCAGTAAACCATTCATTTAAAGTGGCAAGTGCAAATGACGCTCAACCTATTTGTTTATAGAATAAGTATAGACACTTTAAAACCTTTCTAAAAAATATATTCAAAAGACATTTAGAAAGCATTAAACTATAAACATATAAACTTTAAAACCAGTATCTTATAATTGGGCATATTTAAATAAATAAGCTCATTAAAAAGTCAAATGCATTTACCAATGTATTTACAGATACATTGCTTTCATAAATACATATATAGCATACATTCACATTGAAAACACACAATATAAAACAATATATAATGTCGGTATATAATAATACAGCATGACAGTTGTTATAAACCTGAATGAATGTATAATACATGGTATTCTGCAATAAAAAGAACTTTTGTCATTAAAAAGAATAACTATTCTTTATGTATGGTCACAATAATGAATAAACTCATGTGCAGAATGGGTATATATATTTCATAAATATGGTCATGTATAACCCATATGAAATATCATTTCATAGAAATTAAAATTAGAGTCAAAAATCATCAAAACATGAAAATTCAACCTGTATGCATCAGTAGTGTAATCAGAAGAACAAATAAATAAAAAATGTGTAAAAGGGGGAAGGGGATTATAAGACACCCTAAAGCTCTATGCTATGGAAATGCCTAGACTATTCACAATTGACAATTAAAATAATATGCATTAAATGCTCTAATAACTTAGCTGGTTTCTAAAACAGGTTTCAAAGAAATATGCTGATTTAGGCCTGGTGGTATATGTGCCCTGGTTTTAAAAATCCATTGTAATTCCAGTCTCGTTAGATAATTCATATTATCACCTTGTCTAATGCTGGGTGTCACATGACCATATTTATGAAATATATATACCCATTCTGCACATGAGTTTATTCATTATTGTGACCATACATAAAGAATAGTTATTCTTTTTAATGACAAAAGTTCTTTTTATTGCAGAATACCATGTATTATACATTCATTCAGGTTTATAACAACTGTCATGCTGTATTATTATATACTGACATTATATATTGTTTTATATTGTGTGTTTTCAATGTGAATGTATGCTATATATATATTTATGAAAGCAATGTATCTGTAAATACATTGGTAAATGCATTTGACTTTTTAATGAGCTTATTTAAATATGCCCAATTATAAGATACTGGTTTTAAAGTTTATATGTTTATAGTTTAATGCTTTCTAAATGTCTTTTGAATATATTTTTTAGAAAGGTTTTAAAGTGTCTATACTTATTCTATAAACAAATAGGTTGAGCGTTATTTGCACTTGCCACTTTAAATGAATGGTTTACTGAATGTTAAGTACTTAATTGATTAATTTTGTTTAATTAACTAATATACTTCTGTATATAAGGCTCTAAATAATTCATTATGTTAGATCTGATGAAGCGTGCAGGCAGCACGCGAAAGCGCTCATCTCCTTTTTATTTCTTCAATAAAACGTGTGGAATTTAATACTGGACTTTTTGTGGTTCGTGGAAGACTCTACAATTTATTTTCATTTCATTGCTACATTTTCTGGTTGCTGAGTCTTTGGGAGGCATAAGACACTTCTTTTTTGCTTGGTTTTCTATTTAATTAGTGTCTTTACCTCCACATGATGGAACTGGCTAATATAGAATTGGACTACAATCCAGAGACGAGGGACAAAGTAGTAAGTCTGGATGAATTTACTAACCGAGAAGGTAACCCTTTATTGGCTCTGAATTTTTCTGAAACAGCCAGTACTCAAACTATGAATAATGATAATACCAACTTTGTCGAGTTTAATAATATGCTACGTGAACTTGAAAATGAGTTGTATAAGTTACAGCGCTTCTCTTGGCAGCGTAAGCACCTAGAAGCCTGTCTGCACTTTAAAATAGTGCCACGAGGGATGCGTGTTTTATGCATGCCCTCGTATGGAGAACATCCGACGTTATTGAAAAAGTGGCAGGACTTGAACATTAACTTGGATTTCCAATATATGAACTTGCTTTTGGAATATTTTGCCCTTTTAGAGACTGAAACACAGAAACGAGTAGAGCAATTACATAAAGATATCTGTAACAAATATCCTACAGATTCTTGCAGTAGGAGGTTAAACAATGTATTAACTCAGCTCCGTATATATAGTGACAAGTTACAATCTACTAAATAACGCAAGTTGTTGCGTGACCACAATGATTTTTCAACAGGCAATATTTTCATTTGGCCTAGACCTATGAGAAATAATGCCAATATCAGAGGAGATGTCATTAATAATCCTCGTAAGGAGTCTATGCAAACTTCACATTCTATTCCCATACCGCCTCCTTTGACATCCTCAGAAAGTGTTTCTGGTGTGTCATCAATCACTCATGGCACTACCCCGCCTTTGGTACTTGACGTCATCGATGCGACATCTTTTCATACACCACCACCGAACCAGCTTGCTTTGAACACGCATCATGAAGAACAGAGACTCGGTGCCATTCAGAAAAAGGCACCTGGTAATTTAAATAATGATCAGCAGTCTTTTCCGTTTCCCATCAAACAGTCCAGGTTCACAAGAGGACGTTCGCACAGCAGGGGACTGAGGAAACGGAAGTATTCCCAAGACCAGTACGGACAGAAACGCTCGGCTTGGGACTGAATAATTTGGTATTTAACTTTTCCAGTCTTGTTCTGTCTGAGTCTGACATTACTTTATTTAACAAGGGTCTAAGTTTTATACCCTCACAATCTAGTAAATTGAATGAAACATTCATTGACCTTCGATTATTTGGACGTAAGATAGCTTTGAGAATGTACTTTAAAGACTGTGATAAAGTTAGCAATGAAACAATGTCTTTAAATATGTTTAAACGCAAAAGTACTTTTACCCCTGCTATACCTCCAGCAGTAGAATGTTTTACTAAGTTATGTGAAAGGGATTTTTATGCGCATTACACTACTAATAATAAGAAACATAAGTTCTATAATTTGACTAGTGCTGAGCTTGTTTCATTAAAAATGTTAAGAAGGAATGATAATATAGTAGTGAAGACTGCTGATAAGGGAGGGGGGATTGTTTTGTTTGACACTACTGATTACATTAATGCTATGGAATTGTTACTAGGAGATAGTAATACTTATAAAGTAATAGATCTAAATGTTATCAATGCTATTGTGACCAACATACATGACACACTGTATGATATGCTGATGTGCATGCAAATTAGCTGAGACGTATGAATTTTTTCATATAGAAAATCCTTTGGTTCCTTGTTTTAAAGGGTTACCCAAGATCCATAAGAATGTACATCCCATTCCTATGCGCCCGATTGTTTCGGGCAAAGGGTGGGCCACCTCTACCATTTCTACTTTTATTGAAAAAATTTTGAGACCAGTTGTAGATAACATACCATCCATTCTTAAAGATACATATCAATTGCTTAATGACATAGAGTTGATACATCAAGAATGGATTGGTAAAAATGACATCCTATTGATAACTTTGGATGTAAAAAATCTCTTCACCTGTATACCGAATGACTACGGTATACAGGCTGTTAGAGAAGTAATGGTGGGTGAGATTACATTTACCACAAATAGGCAAACTCTTATTTGCCAACTCTTGGAATTAATTTTGCATAATAATGTTTTTTTATTTAACAAGAAATGTTATTTACAGACATGGGGTGTCGCCATGGGCACCCCATGTGAGAATACGTATGCAAATTTGGTTGTGCATTTTTGGGAACAACAACATTTATTTAACAACATCTGGGCACATAGAATAAAACTTTATAGAAGGTTTGTGGGTGATGTAATAATAGTATGGGAAGGTACTTTCACTACATTTCAGGAATTCTTAACTTATCTTGAGTCTACCACAGAATTCCTGAGGTTTACAGCAGAACACTCCAATGTTGCCATAAATTTTCTGGAGGTTACCCTTACTTTGAATCAAGATAAGAAGTTGGTCTCATCGCTATACAGGAAGCCCTGTTGGAAAAATACTATACTTAGTTACAATAGCAAGCACCCCAGGCATGTCTTTTCAGGTATCATTAAGAGTCAATATGTTCGGTTGACCAGATTATGTAGAGACAATGAAGTCCTAATGAAAGAAGCAAATCATTTAGAGACTCTGTTTCTAGATAGGGGATATGATGCTAGTTTAATCCGACGCATCAAGAATACAACATTGGATATAGATGGGAATGATGGTTTTGATAACTCACATGGTAATAGCACACATATTTTGACAACATCACATAATAACAATAGATTAAGATATGTGACTAAATATACCAATGATATTATTGAGTTGAAAAAAATCATTGCTAGGCATTGGAAAGTTCTAACTAGTGATGAACATATCAGATGCCTAGTAGGTGATAAGCCTCAATTTCTATTTAAGAATTGCAACAATCTAAAATTAATTTTTAATTCTAATGATAATAGTAGCAAATATGCTCCACAAATGAATCTAGATAAGAAAGGAACTTTTCCCTGTGGGAAATGCAGTATGTGCCAATACATCACTGACACACAGACACACCAATTTCCCTCAGGTCTTTACAGATTTGAACTGAAGATATATACTGACTGCAACACTATGAACTTGATATACCTGGCCACATGTGCATCATGTGACGCATTTTATATAGGTCTCACTAAAAGGAAATTTAAAGAAAGAATATACAACCATATATACGATATTAGGAAAAAGAATGATCCAAACGCGTTAGCCAGACATATCAATATTTTTTCAGAACATACTTTTAGTTTCAGAGTGTTGCAGGTTGTGACACCCAGCATTAGACAAGGTGATAATATGAATTATCTAGCGAGACTGGAATTACAATGGATTTTTAAAACCAGGGCACATATACCACCAGGCCTAAATCAGCATATTTCTTTGAAACCTGTTTTAGAAACCAGCTAAGTTATTAGAGCATTTAATGCATATTATTTTAATTGTCAATTGTGAATAGTCTAGGCATTTCCATAGCATAGAGCTTTAGGGTGTCTTATAATCACCTTCCCCCTTTTACACATTTTTTATTTGTTCTTCTGATTATACTACTGATGCATACAGGTTGAATTTTCATGTTTTGATGATTTTTGACTCTAATTTTAATTTCTATGAAATGATATTTCATATGGGTTATACATGACCATATTTATGAAATATATATACCCATTCTGCACATGAGTTTATTCATTATTGTGACCATACATAAAGAATAGTTATTCTTTTTAATGACAAAAGTTCTTTTTATTGCAGAATACCATGTATTATACATTCATTCAGGTTTATAACAACTGTCATGCTGTATTATTATATACTGACATTATATATTGTTTTATATTGTGTGTTTTCAATGTGAATGTATGCTATATATGTATTTATGAAAGCAATGTATCTGTAAATACATTGGTAAATGCATTTGACTTTTAATGAGCTTATTTATTTAAATATGCCCAATTATAAGATACTGGTTTTAAAGTTTATATGTTTATAGTTTAATGCTTTCTAAATGTCTTTTGAATATATTTTTTAGAAAGGTTTTAAAGTGTCTATACTTATTCTATAAACAAATAGGTTGAGTGTTATTTGCACTTGCCACTTTAAATGAATGGTTTACTGAATGTTAAGTACTTAATTGATTAATTTTGTTTAATTAACTAATATACTTCTGTATATAAGGCTCTAAATAATTCATTATGTTAGATCTGATGAAGCGTGCAGGCAGCACGCGAAAGCGCTCATCTCCTTTTTATTTCTTCAATAAAACGTGTGGAATTTAATACTGGACTTTTTGTGGTTCGTGGAAGACTCTACAATTTATTTTCATTTCATTGCTACATTTTCTGGTTGCTGAGTCTTTGGGAGGCATAAGACACTTCTTTTTTGCTTGATCATCTACAATGTCTAACGCAGGAGGAATAGCCAGAGGCCTGTGCTGAGGTAATAAAAGAAAATCTCTAAGCCTTTTCTTAGATTCTGAGTAGTTTTGGCTCTCCCAGTGGAAGTGCTCCCTCATGGTATGCAGGGTTTCCCCAAAAGAAAAATCCTCTGGTGGAGAGGCGGAAGGGATAGATTTTTCAACACCAGAATCCTCAAAAGGGGGAAAAGAGTATTCCTGTTCAGAAGAGGAGTCAGAGGAAATGGAATCCTGATCTGAAGATTCATATTCAGTCTCTTGCCTAGGCCTCTTGTCAGGAGGGGGATGGGAACCCCTGATCAAGGTAATTAGGTCTTCGGCCATTTTGAGCATCTGTTTTTTAGGCATGGAAGTCTGTCCAGGAGAATGCTGTACTTGTATCTTTGTCTTTAGAACTGCTTTAGTCTTTGCTTTGGAAGCTGAAGTAGGCTTTACATATAACTGTGTAGGTCTGAAAACACCCTCAGAAGCCGATGCCTGCTCAGCGGCTCCGGACCCATCTGAGGGAATAGTTTCCATGTGTCCAATACCTTGAGTACCGCCACGTGGGAGTCATCAGAGGCCTGTGGCTCTGAGGTAGTGGGTGTCAGGGGCTGCGAAAGTGCCTCACTGAGAACCGGCGACTGGCCTAGAAGAAGCTTTGTCGGTTTTGGACCTTGGATGCCTGTCCTTTTCTTTGTCTTTGCGCTTTTTATGAACTCCGGTCATCGGTTGTTCTGATGACATTATATAGTTAAACCTTCGGCCAAAATAATGTAAAGCAAAATCGAACCGACGCTTAATAGTGCGTTGGTTAAATCCAGCACAAAACCGACAACTAGCAACATCGTGGTCAGGGCCTAGGCAAGGAATACAATAAGAACGAAAATCCTTATGAGGTATTTGCTTCCCACAAGAAATACAATTGTTAACTTTTACTGACATCGGTCTGGAGCAAGAAAAAGTTTCCCCAACAAGGTATTAGCTTTATTGAAGACTTCAGATCTGAAATTCAAATTTGAAAATCTCAGGAGTCGGCCGACCGGCACTTGCGAACTGCTTTTGCTTCGGGCACCGCGTGGCAAGAAAGACTGAAGTAAATGGCGTTGGTTGCATCTTTTATAACCCTGGCGCACTGACATCAGGGAAGAGGCGACAGCAACCGACGCCGGACCTAGACTTTGGAATTCAGGCCAACTGCGGGTAGCCTGCCAGCAGGATAACCCAAGTGTAATGACTGCAACAGTGAAACACGATAAACATCTTGGTATTTATATTGACTAGGGAAAATTTGGTCAGGACACCTGGGAACAACCCATACTCTTTGGAGGACTGTTTTACGAGGTGATCATTAGGTGGCAAAAAGCGGCGGTAAAAGATCACAATCTAAGATGGAAGCTGTACATGGAGAAAAGATGGATTAGAAGAGTATAGCAAGTGTAAATTCAAAAGGAAAAAGATACTTTGGAATTGAATATCATGGCATCAGAGGGTCTAGATGACTTTTACAAAAAAACTGATGGATGAAGCAGAATCAGAAGAATGTGAGGTCATGCAGTGCTGCGTGGTAATGGACAAAATATCTGGTGATAAACAGCTAACACAAAGACAGAAGGGTGCTGTAAATGATGGTATGGTTAGAGATCGGTCACATCCAGCCGGTGGAGTAACTGGTTTTAAGGGTGTGCTCTGTGTTGAACTACAGGAAGATGAAGCAAACAATGACAAAGACAGACTAACAGCAGTGTTGCCAGAGTAAAAACGTATGCTGCAGCAGCATTGCAGGTAGGTTCCAATAAAAGATATTAGAAAGAAAAAAAGAAGTTATGACTTACCATAACATTCCATCTGTGTTGTTGATCTTCATTCATTCATCACTGATGGGAGTAAGATTCTGTCCTCAGAACCGATTCGGCCTTATACCAAGCTCACGCCAGCCAAAAACTCTCGAGCTAAGCTTTTATCCATAGTACCCTTCTCCCTGTTACCTCAGATCGAGTTTGCCAGTTATTAGTAAAGCAGAGGCAATTTTTGCGCAGGTACCCTAACTCAGCACTTGGATCCAAATTATCCCCCCAGGAGCCTTAGGAGGGGGAAGGAGGGTGGGATGTGATGAATGAATGAAGATCAACAACACAGATGGAACATTAAGGTAAGATGTAACTTCTTCATCTGATGTTGTTAATCTTCATTCATTCATCACTGATGGCACAGAGTCCTCAGCTACCTTGTATCACTTGGGTGGCCCTTATGGAAGACTATTTCAGAGCACCACTGAGCCAAAAAAAGCCCTTCCTCTGGACACCAAATCCAATTTGTAATGAGTTATAAAGGTATGAGGATTAGCCCACATTGCTGCTGAACAGATATCGTCCAAATAAGCTCTCGAATGGAACACCACAGAAGTAGCCATCGATCTAGTGGAGTGAACTGTGATTTTCTCATGACGATAAATGAAGACTATACAATCTCTTAGCCACTTAGATAGGGTCACCTTAGAAACTGACTTTTCCATTGTACGACCAGGAAAAGGAAATAAATAGCTGATCCGATTTGCACATAGTTTTTCTCCTGTCCAGATAGAATCTCAACTGTCTGTGTACATCTAAAGAATGCAGAGAGTACGCTCCTTTATTTGAAAAATTCAGGATAAAAATGGAAGGTCAATGGTCTGATTAATGGAGAAATCCAAAATCATTTTGGGGAGAAAGGAAAGGTTTGTCTGGAGTGATACTCTGTCCTTGTGGAAGATCAAATAGGGGCATGTTATGTATAGTGCGTGTAGCTCAGAAATTCGCCTAGCTGACGTGATGGCCACCAGAAAAAGAGACTTCCAGGATAAGAACTTGATGTCACAAGTTGCTGCAGGTTCAAAGGGAGGTTGTGTCAGGAAGTGTAGGACTAATGTGAGGTTCCATGGTTCTACAGATTGTTTGACTGGAGGTCTAATGTGAGAGACTCCTTTTAGAAAGGTTTTACATAGGCAATGTGATATCCAAACAAGAATTCCCAAAACCATTATGGAAGTTTGAAACGGCAGCTAGATGAACTCGTGTAGTAGAAGCTGCACCACCGTCTTCAAAGAAATTTGACAAATAATCTAGAACTGCAGTAACTGAGTACAGATCTAGTTTTCTCTGTTTAGACCAAATTGAAAACCTCTTCCATTTGTCAAGATAAAGTTTCCTGGTGGATGGTTTGTGGGAGGCCAGAATATCACATACTGGGGAAGAAAGGTTGTTCTGCCTGGCGATCACCGGAAGTGGAGAAACCAAGCTGTCAGCTTGAGACTAGTTGAGTTTGGGTGACTCAGGGGTGAGAAATCAGGTCTGGGGATGGATCTAGAATCCACGGTTGGCATAGCAGGTGGAGGATGGTGAAAGGGGAACCATACTTGTCAAGGCCACTCAGGGGCTATGAGGATCACTTTGTTTTCAACCGAAGAGCTTTCTTCAAGAATTGGGGAATCAGTGGAATGAAAGGGTAAGCAAATAGAAGTCCTGTGGGCCAATCATGGGTAAGAGTGTCCCGTGGGCCAATCATGGGCAAGAGCATCCCTCGGAGACTCCCCCTGCAGGGGAATTAGGGCAAAGTAGTTGCTGCATTTGTGGTTTGTCAGGGAGGCGAATAGGTTGCAGCAAGGCTGGCCCCAACGGTTGAAAATTTTCATTGTGATGGACGGATTGAGAGACCACTTGCGAGGCAGTAAAATACATCTGTTTAGCTTGTCCACAATCACACTGGAATCTCCAGGAATATGCATTGCTATCAGAAAGCGGTTGGAAGCAATCGCCCATTGCTAAATTCTCAGGGCCTCTTGACATAAGGGGTAGGACTTGGTTCCTCCTTGTTTGCTGATATACCACACAACTGACATGTTGTCTGATTGGATGGCAACTGTCCCAGAAGGACAGACTGGAATGCTTGCAACACTAAAAGCACTGCCCTCAGTTCTAGAACACTGATATGCAGATTGGCCACTACTGTGGACCATGTGCCTTGGACCGTCATTCCCTGAAAATGCCCCCCCATCCACCCTATCAGGGAAGCATCCGTGGTCACAGTGGCTCTGGTCTGAGGAGGATGGAAGGGGTGGCTCCAAAGTTCTGTTTCTGGCCTCATCCACCAAAGTAGGTCCTGTTTGCAATGACTGGTCATCTGAACTTGAAAGGACAAAGGGTGATGATTTGGGTACAACTGAGATACCAGAAGCAATTGAAGGAGTCTCATATGAAGTTTTGTGAGAGGCATCATTGCTATAGAAGCTGCCATGAAATGAAACTTCCTGTGCTGAAACTTTGCCTTGACAAAGAATACCCCGGAGTTGAAGCCTCAGTCTTGGTAATCTGTGGATTGCGAGAGAGACTAAACAGGAGTGGGTGCTGAACAACGCTCATATGACCTCTATGGACTGAGTCGGCGTCAGGTTGGATTTCTCCCAGTTTATTGAAATTCCCAGAAGTTTCGCCAGGAAAGAGTGTATTCCAGGGCTGTTACCAGCACATGCCTGGTGAGGGCGGTGAGGAATCAATCGTCTAAATATGGAAACACCCAGAATCCTTGCAGTCTCAAGTGAGCTGTTACTACTGCCATGCACTTGGTGAACACTCTAGGGGCTGTAAAGAGTCCAAAAGGCAGAGCACTGAACTGTGGTGACTGGCTCCCAGCCAGAAGTGAAGCAGTCTCCTGGAGCACTTGTCCTTCTTGATGTGGTAATACGCATCCTGAAGGTCCATCGAGCACATCCAATCACCGTTCCCCAAAAAAGGGAGAATGGACTGAACCGTGACCATCCAGAATTTCGTTTGGGTGACAAACTTGTTGAAACTGCTGAGATCCAAAATTGGTCTCCAGTCCCATCTTTTTTTGGCATCAAAAAGAATCTTGAGTAAAATCCAGATCTGCATTGGTCTGGTGGGACTGCTTGGATGACTCTTTTTTGACACAGCTTTTTTATCTCTACAGCTGCTGCTTCCCTTTGACTGGGTGGAATGTCAGGAATTAGTCTTGGTGGCTTTGGGTAAGAATTGAAAGGGATGTGGTAGTCTCTGGTCATTATCTTCTGAATCCAAGAATCAGTGGTTATCAATTACCAGGCAGTGTGGTGCAGAGAGAAATGTCCACAGACTGCTTCCAGAGGAAAGCAATTGGGCCACTCTTCAGGAGCGCTGGTGGGACTGTCCAGAGAAAAGTCTCTGGGTCCGGGGTTACACAGGCACCCTCTTCCTCATTATGGGTGTCTTCCAGAAGAGTTACCACCTCTACCTCTGGGGGTACAACTCACCACGTGTGTCACGAAAAGGACCCTGAGACTTTTTGTGCCACAACTTTCCACTCCTCTGATTCCTGGAGAAGGAGGGCTGAGGGGTGGAAAAGCATACACCTATGGCAGACAGGGTGTTACCGTTCTTCTCACACCTGGCTAGAGTGTCCATCACTTTTGGGCTGAACAGAGAAGATGCTTCAACTGAAGCATTTAGGAAGGAAGACTTGAAGCGAAATTACAAAGGCACATCCAGGTGTGACATCTCATAACTACGCCTGAACCTGCAGCTCTTGCCACCCCTTCGGTTGCATGGGATATTACCCTCATGGATGAGTTCGATATGGATTCCAGGGTTGCGAGCTGCGAGGCAACTTTATCACTCACCTGGTCAGACACCTGTCCTGATAGAGTTCCAGAGATTTCCGAGATTAAGTCTCTTTGGAGCCTTGTAATATGTGCCAAATAGTTCAAAGACCGTAAGGCAAATGTTGATGAAGCAAAGACTTGCTTCCCTAATCTGTCCACCTCCTGGGACTCCCTGTTAGGCAGATGAACAGTCTGTCTCTCTTCAGTGAACTCCTTCTTCGTGGCCACCGCCAGCACCATAGCATCTATTGGTAGACCTTTAGACCAATGTGGGCCCCTCCTCAAGGTGGACAGAATTTCATCTGGTCTCTGTGTGATTGGCTCAACAGAGTCAGGATTCTTCCAGGTGCGCTGCACCAGCTGGATGAGCTCATCTGCAGGTATGGTCACCCAAGAGGTAGATGGATGGGCCTGAAGAAAAACGGCCTCCTCGGAGGAAGGATTTTTGGGCTTCCAGCCACCCCTCTGTTTCAACATTTCAAGGATGTCTCCAAAGGAGACATCTTCAGGGAGTGACCATGAGGACCCTTCCCCATTCATCATAATCCATATCGTCTGTAAGACACTCCTCAGGGGTGTCCATCTTCCGAGGCACCTCTTCAGTGGGAACTTCTAAGGAGGACACAGAAGAAGGAGCACCTTGCAGTATGGTTTCCTGCAGCTCTCGTGCCCGATGTCCCAAAATGGTGGCTTGTGTCAGCTGCATCTCAGGGGGATGGAATGCCTGGGGTTCCGATGCCAGTGGTTTTCTGCCAGAAGCAAGAGCCCTCTCCATTGCCTGGAAATGCAGGACCACCTGAAGAGGGATGGGAGCCCGGAACCAGGAAAGACAATCTTGGAACTGGGGTAACACCCACTCCCGAGAGAGGAGCCTCAAGAAGGATCACCACCGACAGGACTCCTGACACTGTGGACGGAACCATAGACATGCTTGGAACCATACTCAGCACCGAAGAGCCTGCAGCCCAATCCTGGACCTGAGGAAGACCTGGCTCCGAATGAGCCAGAGGCCAGAGTGTTGTCTACGGGCCACAGTGAGGTCCACTAATAGCACCAAGGATGTGGGCACTAACAAAGGTGTTGGTGTGAAAGGCTTTGAAACCTGCAAGGAAGTCAAAGGAGGAGAGTAGGATGGAGTCTGTGGAGAAACATTCCCAAGTCCAACAGGTGGATGGGTCTTAGAGGGTGTAGGAATCCCCTGGCTGTCAGCAGCTGGTCCACAAGGTGCACCACATCAAGTTCAAAAAGGCTCCTGGTGGATCTAGTGGATATTCCCAATGGGGACTCTGGCCATTCAAGGAAGGGGCTATATATCTGTCCCAGAAAAGGGTCCACCAACAGGGAGTATCAGGTCTGTGTTGGGGTGTCCCAATGGCACTACTGTCTCGAGTTTGGAGACGGGGAGTAATGGAGCAGCTATTGTAGTCATGGGTACCGTAGATAGGGTCAGTGCCGAAATGGCATCTGGTATGGTAAAGGGTGTGGAGGTGGCTATTGGAGAAGGTTCATCTATGAATGGAGCCACAGTCACGGATACTAGAGGCATGCTCAGTGCCGTGGCCAGTACCGAAGAGGAATAAGCAATTTGTAACTTGGGTATAAACAGTGCCATAGATATTATAGGCGCCGATGACAAAGACAGTTGATGGAACCGAAGTCTGTGTTGTAGAGATCGGCTTCAGTTCTGAAGACACTTTAGGCAATTTGGGTTTAGGAGGCTTGTCCAAATCACCAGAAGAAGAAGAAGGCACAGAATGTGGTCATTTCTTTTCTTTCTTAGAAGGGGGAGAACTCTCTGATGCAAAAAGAGCCTCTGAAAAGCACGTCTTAAGGAGGCCCTTCAGAATCAACTTGTTTTTGGGTTCATTTAGAGTACGGGCATTAAATCCCTTAAAAATAGAACACAGAGGTTGCACCAAGAGATAAGGCAGCACCAAACAATACACACAGTCTTCATGAGAGTTGCTGCTTGGCATTTTCCTACTACATTTCAGGCATTGCTTAAAAACGGACGTACATTTCTTTTCAGACATATTCGACACACGCACACAACAAACACCCAAAGAGATTATATATATATATATATATATATATATATATATATATATATATGTATGGGTCTACCTGAGATGGTCGACAAGCCATTTGATCGACTTTCATTTGGTCGACAATTCATTTGGTCGACAGGCAGATTTGCCCCCCATAAATAAATAAACATTTATTATTTTATTTATTTTTTTCATACATTTTTAAAATACAGCAGTGGAGTTATATACAAGTTATTCACATTTTTATATAGGTTTACATGAATTTTGTATAAGTGTAGTATATTGCTTTAAGAATGGGAGTATTGGTTTTAAATTTTGGCGCCAACTAAGTTATTTAAACTGTTTGAATATGAATTGTAGTTGTTCTGATGAAGCTCACATTTTAGTGAGAGAAAGCGCTTAATGTTGTGAAATAAATTGTATCGCTGTTTTTACTCATAACAGTGGCTTTTTGTTGTTTTACTGTTTGGGACATTTGGATGTACTTTCGCGTTCAGATTGGTGGTTACAAGGTATTGAGTTGAACTGAACGCATTCTTTGTATTGTTTCAACAATTGTATTTAAGAATTACCACAAGGGTAGGGAGAAAGGCCATACCACCAATGGTACTAAGATTAACGAAGGGTAATTAAGAGAAGTCATTAAAAGGAAAGGGTAAAGGCTAGCGACATACAAAGATAGGCAAAAATCAGGAAAAAAATTACAAGAAAGTCCAATCAAACTATTAATTTGGGTTACCACCTGTCCCACTTTGTGAGGGACAGTCCCTCTTTGGGCAGTTGTGTCCTGCAGAAAAATTGTAAAAATGGGAAATGTCCTGAGATTTTAGGGCAAAATTATTTCCTATATTTTATGTAATAGTTGCATAAAACAGTTATTCTGTATCTGAAACACTTAAATGTTATAAGAAACAGAATAAGCAACTAAAATGCTACAAGAATAACCTTTTATTTAGTCAAAAAAGTGAAGTTCTGTCCTTTGTACTGACCATGGGTATGCTTTGGCCTGCAAAATCTGACGTTTGTACCACAATTGTCCCACTTTGGGCATTTGAAAAGGTGGTAACCCTAAATACCAAAAAATGTTCGACTTAGCTGAGAGGCGGCTTTACGGCTATGCGGCAAACGAGATTTGAGGTAACAGGGAGAAGGGTACTATGGGTAAAAGCTTAGCTCGAAAGTTTTTGGCTGGGGTAAGCTTGGTATAAGGCCGACTCGGTTCAGAGGATGGAGCCGACATCCCATCAGTAATGAATGAATGAAGATTAACAACATCAGATGAATGCACATATGCAATAAAGAGAGACTGCAGCTGTACAGACCTTGTGGAAAAGGCCTGTGGTGAGTGCGAAAGTAATGGATTAACAGCAAATAAACAGATACTATATTTTAGTAATGCTGTTATACCCTTTTAATTCTGTTTGTCTGATATTAGAGCCTACTGGCGCTGAATTTTTCTGAGCAAAAAACTTTTGAGACATCTGCATTTGCAAAAATAATTGTTAATCAAAGTTCAAGGAGAAGTAATATCTTCTTGCAAGGACTATGCTTATCAAAATTTAAATTTATAATTAAAAAAACTGCTTACAATTTAGAACAAATGAGACAGAAGAAAATTAAAAAAAAAAATGTTTTTTCTAAGCTTAAGTCAGGATGTGCATGACATTAAAAAGTTGTAGATGAAGGAAAGTATGGATGGGGATGGGAAGTTTATGGAACTTTAAAAATAGAAAACAAGTTGCAGCATGTGCCTAATGTGGTAGAAAATGGGAGGTTAAGTACTGAGATCAGCCAAAAGCGTTTTTCCTCCCATAGGGATGAATGATGACATTTAATCCTGGATTGTATAAAAAAAAATGGTGTATGCAGCCAGAAGGTATTCCAGAAAAAAAATGTAAACAATATTATAGGAAATGTGAAAGTGAGAAGTATTTCTGGTTTGACTGTCCACTAATTGATAAAGAAAGAAAAAGCGAGGAAAACAAGGGGAAGAACAAGTTTTTACACAAGAATGGGTGGAAGAGAATGATGAATTATTGGGGGTATGGATGAAGGAAGAGGTGAAAATATAGAAAAAGATGCACTAAACTAAATCCAGAAACTGAAAAATAAGGATATATACAGATGAAAAACAGGTTTGATGTATTATTTTTATTTTAGGTCCATATATTCATAGGTGTTTACTAGGCTAACGAACACAAGGGCCTTTTTAAGCCTAGCTATGCATCCCAAATCTCTGACAAGTTCTGATATCCTTGATAACCGTAACCATGGGCCTGGTAGATGAACCATTTACAGGTTACCTGTTTGCATCAGAGACATAGGTGCCAAACTAGGGATAAATTTCTGGTTTCCCATTCAACTGTCTAAGTTGCACTTGAATTAGATTAGGGAGGAACTCATTTTATTTTATTTACTTATCCTTTGTTGATTGAGTTAGTCTGACAAAGCTAGTAGCCTCTTTTTAGTGGATACCAGAGCAGTACTTACACTACTAAGAGAAATCTGGCCGAGGCTTCTGGGAATTTCTCCTACTATTTTCATATTGTTGATTCGGATGAAGTCCCCGTTTTGAGGGGATGAAAGCGCTAAATACTTTTTATACTGTTTAATTCTTTATTAATAAATAGTGGTTTTTCATGGTGAATTCCAGCTGCAAACAGTGTTTTCTTTACTAGATATTCAGATGAGGTGATAAAGCTGCAAAAATCAGAGGGTAAAATAAAGAAAAGGCTGGCTGAATATGAGACTGCTCATGAAGAGATGTTTCAAAAAAATAATAGAATTAGAGGGCACATCATGTAGAGAAAAAAATGAGGTTTTCAGCTATAACAGAGAAGCTGGAAGGAACAGACTCTATTGATTTTAAAAAAGCACAAATAAGCAACTGGACTGGTGTTTCACAGCAGGCGTTGTTCGTTGACAGGGCACATTGTGTGCATGGTCCAAACCGGCTAGGAGAAAGCAACCTAGACATTTAACTGTAAAGATGCAATCCTACCAGCAGAAGTTGATTCTGACAAAACTGTGGCAGAAGGACAAAATACAAAAAGTGGGAGACAGCAGAGTGTTTGTGGATAATAATTACTCATTATACAGAAGAGGAGTAAATTCATTCCACTATTCAGGGAATGTTGAAATGCAGGAGTGAGATTCAAACTGCTGTACCCAGTTGTCTTCAAGGTATTCTTCCCTGTAGAGACAAAATAATTTTTTGATGAAGTACATGCTAAGGAAGAAGTACAAAAGTTTGTCCAACAAAAAATGAGCTGTAAAACAGAAGGAGATTCTGCATCTCATTCTTCCTGTAATAAAGACCACAGATGTTAGAAATGAAGCAGGAGCAGGATTTGGGAGATGGACATGCATACTAATAAAACTGCTAACAATATGGGATCAAAATGCAATTACATTTGTGAAATATGACAGAAAAAGAAAATCTGGAAATACTGGACTTTTTTCAGACTTCGTTGCACTTGTGGAAGAGTCTAATGTATATACTCCACTTCATGTCATTAATGTTTGGAAAAATACTTTAGGGAGGAGAAAAGAGGGGGAAGGTAACTTTAAATAAAGAAAACCATTTTTCTTAATAGTACTATTTTTGTGGTTTATGGTTTTCTTTGCATGCTATAAAGTTTTCTCAGCTATTTTAAATGTGATGGGGACTGTAAGTAGGTGCTGCTTTTCTTTTTTCCTTTTTTTTCTCCCTTCTCTTTCTCTTGGTTGCTGAGTTTTAAGAAATGTAGACAGTGCAATGTAAAAAATGTGCTTTTTCTCATTCTTGCATGGGGGAATGACTGGATTAAGGACCTTAGATTGATTTAGTAAGTTTTAAGAGAAAGCAAATAAATGAAAAAGAATAATGAATATTATCTGGCTTTTTCTAGCAAATAAATGTATGCCTAGTAGCAACTGCATATCTGACCCTCATGTCTCTATGTAAACAAACTGAAAGAGAGAAATTGACTGTCTGGTTCGCATCTCTCAAGGAAAACAATCTAATAAAGAGAAACTGGTTACAGTCTGGTGGAGTATGTTTGGGTGGGGGAAAAGGGAAAGAGAAACTGGCTAGGGTATAATGTTCTATGAAAGCAATTAGGGTTTTCTCAGTACGGAGAGCTATAAAGATAAGACAAAACCAGTTAGCACTTAGTAGAAACACATGCTGCACCATGTGTCTTAGCATAAATAACCTAGTTTTGTGTGTTAGTATTAAAGTAACAGGTTTAGGGAGGTATTGGGGGTTTGTGTGTTAGTATTAAAGTAATAGGTTTAGGGAGTTATTGGGGGTTTGTCTGTTTGTTTTTTGAGGGCTTTCTATTAAACAAAGTTTTAT
Organism: Protopterus annectens; assembly: GCF_019279795.1. Lineage (NCBI taxonomy): Eukaryota > Metazoa > Chordata > Ceratodontiformes > Protopteridae > Protopterus > Protopterus annectens. Next base: position 964,968,734 of record NC_056728.1, read on the forward strand.
AAGATGTGACACGGGTTCAAATGGATATGACAAGAAACAACTATATAAAAGTTCAACCTGCAAAACAGTGTATGTATATAACACAAAATCTGGAAATAGACATTTAACAAAAAATGTGTTATACATGAAAGGTGGGAATAATTTTTAACACAATGATGCTTTCTGTAATGTCTTTAAATGTCAATGTGAGAATGAGCTTTCACAGTGGTTGTAAGCTCTCTATTAGAAAGAAAATAAATATGACTGATACAGTCTCTGATCCACTTGGCAATAGTGACCTTCGTGACGGCTTTGCCCAATTTATTGTCTGAAAAGGACACAAACAACTGATCTGTTTTCCGTGTTTGGTGCGTCCTATCTAAGTAGAAACACAATTGTCTGTGGACATCCAATGAGTGGAAGATATATTCTGCTCTGTCTGAGTAATTGGGGAAGAAAACTGGAAGTTCCAAAGACTGTTGAAGACAGAAACTAGAACAAACTTTGGGAACAAAAGATGGATTAGGCCTAAGGGATACTCTATCCTTGTGAAAAACCAAGTACGGCGGTTTGACACATAGGGCTTGAAGTTCCGAAACTCTTCTGGCTGATGTAATTGCCACCAAAAAAGCAGTCTTCCAGGAAAAGAAATTTCAAGTCAGAAGTTGCTGCCGGTTCGAAGGGGGAAGAGGTCAAGGCATCTAATACGAAATTGAGATCCCATGGTGGAGCAGGATGAGAAACTGGAGGACGTAGCAGCCCAGCACCTTTCATGAAGGCTTTACACAACTTATTGCTCATCAAATGTGGGTCTATACTTTCATGAAAATTAGAAATAGCTGCTAATTGAACCTTAATGGTGGAGACCGAAGAACCTTGATTGAATAGGGAAGCTAAGAATTTCAAAACGTCCGCCACCGGGGCAGTAATGGGATCTAATCCCCGGAGTTGGGCCCAAATGGCGAATCTCTTCCATTTACTATTATACATCTTCTTAGTCGAATTTTTGTGGGCCGAGGACAAGATATGTATAACTTCTGAGTCCAAAACCTGGTTCCTGACTATAGTCGGAAGTGGAGGAGCCAAGCTGTTAACTTCAGTGAGTGAAGGGACTGGTGAAGCTGTCCCGACTGGTGGATCAAGAGATCTGGAACCTGGTCCAGGAACCATGGACCGTCCAGTGTGTATTTCCGAAGAAATGGCAGCCAGACTTGACGAGGCCAGTATGGGGCAACTAAAATCATCTTGCACTGCAAGTGAATCGCCTTCTGGATCACCCTGGGGAGAAGGGGAACCGGTGGAAAGGTGTACAGTAAGCCGGTGGGCCAAGTTTGGACTAGGGCGTCCTTGGGAAACCCCCCCGGAACCGGGGTAAGAGAAAAGAACTGTAGACATTTCGTGTTGAGGGGAGTTGCAAAGAGGTCGCAACAAGGAGTTCCCCATCTTCTGAAGATCTGAGATGCTACTCTGTCGTTCAGAGACCACTCGTGCGGGGAGAGAATGGTTCTGCTCAGTCTGTCGGCTATCACATTGGATCTCCCCAGAATGTGTGTTGCTACCAAGAAATGGTTGGTTGCAACAGCCCAATTCCATACTTTCATGGCCTCTCTGCAAAGAGGGTAGGACCTGGTCCCTCCCTGCTTGTTCAGGTACCAGACTACTGACATGTTGTCAGACTGAACGGCAATCATACCCTGGGGGAGGTAGCTGTGTAGTGCTTGAAGCGATAGAAGCACCGCCCTCATTTCCAGTATGTTGATGTGAAGGGAACTCTCGTCGGGGTGCCACTCGCCTTGGACTGACCTGCCCAGGTAATGTCCCCCCCACCCCGTCTGGAAGGCATCCGTAGTCAAAGTGGCCACTGGAGGAGGAGGAGGAACGAAGGGTCGCCCCTGATCCAGGTTGGAGGAGAGAAGCCACCAACGGAGGTCCTGTTTGCACGTCTCCATGATTATAATGTGGTGACGGAGAGGAAGTTCCTGATATGACCACTGGACCGACAGGAGCCACTGGAGAATCCTCATGTGCAATCTTGCTAAGGGCACCAGGAGAACGGTAGCCGACATGGAACCCAACAGTTGTAGGACCATCCTTGCTGGGGCTCGGCGTTTGAGGAGCAATGCTCGGACTTGAGATTGTAATGTTTTTATTCTCTCTGTAGGAAGATAGACCCGCATTTGCTTTGAGTCTATCTCTACCCCGATAAACCGTATATGCTGAGATGGCAGCAACACAGACTTTGCCCAATTGAAGGTGATTCCTAGGGAGGTGCCTAGAGATATCATGGCTGCTAGATTCTGTAATAGTAGATGCCTGGAGGTGGCAGTTAGTAGCCAGTCGTCTAGATACGGAAACACCTGGAATCCTAGACTCCTCAGGTGTGCAGTCACCACCGCCAAACATTTGTTGAACACCCTGGGGGCTGTGGTGAGACCAAAGGGCAGTGCGCAGAACTGGAAATGACTGTCTCCCAGGCTGAAGCGCAGATGTCTCCTGGATGCCTGATCTACCAGAATGTGATAATAGGCGTCCTTGAGATCTATGGAGCAAATCCAAACACCTTTCTCCAGTAGCGGGAGAATGGATTGTAAGGTGACCATCCGGAACTTGGACTTCTTGACTGATCGATTTAGGTTGCTGAGATCCAAAATGGGCCTCAAGTCCCCGGTCTTTTTTGGCACCAAAAAGAATTTTGAGTAAGTCCCTAATCCGGTCTGGTCTACGGGGACCGGTTGGATAACTCCTTTTTGAAGCAGCTTTGAAATTTCGATGACTGCAATATCCCGTTGACTGGGTGGCGGGTCCGGGATTTTCCTGGTTGGTGGGGGGGGTGTGTGAAAAGGGGATGATGTAACCTCCGGCGATGATTCGGAGCACCCATCGGTCCTGAGTGATACTCTCCCAGGCCTTTAGGTGCCTCAAAAAATGACCCCCGACTGGCTCCAGAGCTGCGCAGTCGGGCAATCCTTCAGGGATGCTGAAAGGTTGAAGAGCCACAAAAGGACTCGCGGTCTCCAGTGTTGCGGGGGCCTCTGCCGCCTCTGGGATGGCGTCTCCCTGAAAAATTTCCCCCTCCTCTGCCTCTAGAAGGGGGATCATCCTGCTGTGAGGGGTAATTCTTCTGAGATTTACGGAACCACATTTTCCCTCCTCTTTTAGCCTTGGGATAAGGCCGAAAGGGAGAGGAAAACCGTGCCCCTACGGCAGTCAAAGTCTTACCCTCTTGTTTACAGCGGGTCAAGGTGTCCTTTACCTTGGGTCCAAACAAAGAGGACCCATCAAAGGGAGCGTCGGCAAAGGAAGACTTGAAGGCTACCGCAAAATGACACAGACGGAGCCAGGCTGGTCTCCGTAGAGCAACACCTGTACCCGCCGCTCTACTCGCCCCCTCGGATGCATACGAAATGAGCCTCATGGACGAGTTCGATATCGACGATAGAGTAGCCAACTGAGAGCTAACCATCTGGGCCAACTGCTCAGGTAGGTAGGTTACCAGAGAGGGTATCTGAAAGTTCCTTGATCAGGTCCCTCTGAAGTCTAGTGAAGTGCATCAGATAGTTCAGAGACCTTAAAGTAAAGGCCGCTGAAGTAAGGGTGCGCTTCCCGTACCGGTCCATGCTCCTAGACTCCTTATTAGGAGGATGGACGGACGTCGAAGCCTCTGCTACATCTTGCTGGGTAGCAAATGCCACCACCAGACCATCTACAGCCACACCTTTGGTGAGAAATTCCTTTTCTGGGGGCGCTGACAAAAATTTGTTAGGGCGAGCAGGCACCGGTTCCACAGAATCTGGATGTTCCCACGCCCTTCAAGAGATCAAATCTAGGAGCTCATCAAAGGGCGGAGACACCCAGGAGGCGGAGGGCTGAGCCCCGAAGTCCTTGAGGAACACCGACTCGTCAGAGGAAGGGGGTTTGGTCTGCCAGCCGCCACATTGTTTGAGGACTTCCAGGATGTCCGCAAAGGAGACATCATCCGAGGACGACTTGGGGGACCCTTCCGCATCATCAAGATCGGTGTCCGAGGTGAGAGACTCATCAGGGGAGTCGACGTGCTTCCTCTTGCACTGTTTCTTTCTTGGGGGTTCCTCCGAAGACTCTTCAGAGGGACCTCCAGGAAGAGGGAGACCCCCAATGGGGGTGACCTCAGGCCCCAGGGCTCCGCTGTCTTGAGACAGGGGGACTAGAAAGGAACCAGTCTCCGTGCCTAGGGAAGGTGCCGGGGAGACGGTGGAGGTAGCCAAAGAAGATTTGGCCAAAGCACTCCTCATGGCTCTAAAGGCCGGACCCCCAGAATCCTGGGAAGGTCGGACCCCCAAAGCCATAACAGCAGACGGCACTCCCGCAGCCAACGCACCGAGAGAGAGGCTTGGAACCGAAAACATCGGTCCCGAAGCGTCACCCCCGGGGCCGACCGAAGAGGTCCGCGTGTACCGAACTCCGACCCGAAGGCCGGAGTAGGAGTAAAGGTCAGAGCCGACCCGGACACCTCCATCGGCTCCACCAGCACAGACTCCAATGGTGCCGAGGCTGTTGGAGGCGGAACCAAGGCTAAAGGGTGGACCATCGGCTCCGAAGCCGACTGGGCTGGAGCCGAAAATAGAAGTTATGTTCTTACCATAACGTTCCATGTTAGTTGTCTTCTTCTCGCCTTCTTTCTTGCTGGATGGGTTCGGAGCCGACCTCGGCTCCGACTCGGCCACTCTAAAGCTCGAGAGTTGGTTCCACCGGCTCGAGGCTCCCCTTATATCCCACAATGCTAGGCGTGAAATACCTCAGATCTCGTTTGTGAGCTAGGCCCAGCTAATAATATAACCAGAAAAACTGGAAAAGAGAATCCACCTCTATAAACAAAGGGGAAGAGGAAAGGTGACCTAAAGCCTGATCTAGGAAAATATGCACAGCAGAGCATATACCTATAGCAAAGAGGTGGTAGAAAGAGAGGTCACAATCAAACTCCTCTAGGTCTGTCCAGGCCAGGGGGAAGGAGGGTGGGGCCTTAAGAAAGAAGGCGAGAAGAAGACAACTAACATGGAACATTATGGTAAGAACATAACTTCTATATGTTAAGTTGTCTATCTCGCCTTCATTCTTGCTGGATGGGACCGCGTCCCTAGCACCTTGTCCCGGGTGGCCTAACGGAACAGACTCTTGAGAACAGTGGAACCAAAGTTAGCTCTATGCCTAGAAGCTAAATCCAACTTATAATGAGAAATGAAAGTGTGAGGAGTAGCCCAAGTAGCTGCTGCACAAATGGTGTCAATAGGCAGTCTGTCTTGGAAGGCTATAGAAGTAGCCAAAGCTCTGGTAGAATGGGCTTTAGGTTTGTTAGGCAGCTTTTGGTGTCTAATTTCATAAACAAGGGAAATCAGAGATGTTAGCCATCTAGATAATGATACCTTTGAAACTGAAAGTCCCTTTCTGCCTTCTGCATAAGAGACAAACAGCTGGTCAGATATTCTGAATTGTTTGGTTCTATCCAAATAGTACCTTAACTGACGATGAACATCTAACCAATGCAATTTCTGTTCAGACCTGTTAGAATATTCTGGAAAAAACACAGGAAGGTCAATGCTTTGATTTAGGTTAGACGCCGAGGCTATCTTAGGTAAAAAGGACGGGTTGGTTCGTAAAGATACCCTGTCCTTATGGAACAACAGATAAGGAGGTCGACAGCTGAGTGCATGAAGTTCTGAAACTCTTCTAGCTGAAGTAATAGCTACCAGAAAGAGTGTCTTCCATGATAGCAATTTTAAAGAACAGGAAGCTGCAGGTTTGAAAGGGGAAAGAATCAAAGAACTAAGAACTAAATTTAGGTCCCAAGGAGGAGGAGGATTTCTTATAGGAGGTCTGAGTAGAAAAACTCCCTTCAAAAAGGCTTTGCAAAGCTTGTGGGACATTATGGCAGACTCTGAAATGCCCACATGAAAGTTAGAAATAGCTGCCAATTGAACCTTAAGAGTAGAAGGAGATGAACCTGCATGGAAGAGTTCAGCTAGAAAATCAAGGACCATTTGGATGGAAGCAGTGAAAGGATCTATGTCCTTTCCTTGAGCCCAATAGGTGAAACGTTTCCACTTACTCAAATAAATCTTTCGAGTGGAAGATTTATGGGAAGCTATCAAAATATCTCGGACAGAGTGAGATATTTGAGGAAGCCTGGCTAAGGTTGGAATTGGAGGAACCAAGCAGTGAGGTTCAGAGAGGAAGGAGCGATGAAACTGACCCGACTGATGGATCAAAAGATCTGGAACTAGGTCCAGATGCCAAGGTCGCTCCAACAGAAAATGATGTAGAAAGGGGAACCAAACCTGTCGAGGCCAGTAAGGAGCAATGAGGATCAACGAAGCCTTCTGAGTGATAGCTTTCTGTATCACTTGAGAGATTAGTGGGAAGGGAGGAAATGCATACAGAAGTCCCCGGGGCCAAACTTGGACTAGAGCATCTCTGCTGGGCTGGCCTGGTAAAGGGAATAGAGTGAAATAATCTCTGCACTTGCTGTTTTGGGGAGTAGCAAAAAGGTCGCAGCAAGGCTGACCCCACTTGAGAAAAATTTCTCTCACAACAGAGTCTTTCAGAGACCACTCGTGAGGCATGAGGATAGCTCTGCTCAACTTGTCCGATTTGATTGGACTTCCCGGGGATGTGCGTTGCTATCAGAAACCGCTGAGAAGAAATCGCCCATTGCCACAGTCTGAGTGCTTCTCGACACAGGGGATAGGACCTGGTTCCGCCTTGTTTGTTGATATACCACACTACAGACATATTGTCCGTCTGGATTGCTATCGTTCCCAAGGGAAGAGAGTCTTGAAGGGCTTGCAACGCTAAAAGCACTGCTCTCATCTCTAGAACATTTATGTGCAAGTGGCATTCGTCTGGTTGCCATGTGCCCTGGACAGTTCTGCCCTGATAATGCCCCCCCCACCCGATCAGGGAGGCGTCCGTTGACAGAGTAGCAACCGAAGGGGAAGGGACAAAGGGTCTTCCCAATAAGAGCTGAGGGGAAGACATCCACCACAGAAGATGATTTCTGCATGTTTGCGTAATCATGATGGTGTGGGACATCGGAAGTTGCTGGTATGACCATTGCGTGAAGAGCATCCATTGAAGGATTCTCATGTGGAATCTGGCTAATGGAAGCAGAGGTATGGCAGCCGCCATAATCCCCAACACTTTCAGAACTAACCTGGCTTTGATTCTGTTGCTGCTGAAGAGGAGCGAGACCAGTTTGTGTATGTCTGTTATTCTCTGATCTGTTAGTCCCGCACTTGACATGTTGACTGTGTCTAGATTTGCGCCTATGAAGGTAATAGTACGACAAGGCGACAAAACAGACTTTTCGCAATTTATTGAAATGCCTAAATTTTGACAAATGCGAAAGGTGTAGTCCCTGGCTAATAGAAGAAGATGCTTGGTGGGAGCTGTGAGGAGCCAGTCGTCCAAATATGGAAACACCTGGAATCCTTGACGTCTCAGGTGAGAAGCTACCACTGCCATGCATTTGGTAAACACCCGGGGGGCAGTGGTGAGTCCAAAGGGCAGGGCCCTGAATTGAAAATGACTGGTTCCCAGCCTGAAGCGGAGGAATCTTCTGGAGCGTCTGTTCATTTTTATGTGATAGTACGCATCCTGAAGGTCTATAGAGCACATCCAGTTTCCTTTTCCCAATAGGGAAGGATGGACTGCACAGCGTGACCATCCGAAATCTTGTTTTCTTGACTGACTTGTTCAAGATACTGAGATCCAAAATTGGTCTCCAGTCCCCTGTTTTCTTTGGAACAAAAAGAACCTGGAGTAGATTCCGGATCCTTGCTGGTCTGCTGGAACTGGCTGAATTGCTCTTTTTGCAAGCAGCTTTGAAATTTCCAAAGCTGCAAGATCCCTTTGAGCGGGTGGAACATCTGGAAGGGATTTTTTTGATTGGTTTGGAATGCGAACGAAGGGAATGGAATAGCCTTCGGAAATGATGGACTGTACCCATTTGTCTTGAGTCAGGGATAGCCAGGCTTCTGGGTACAGTGACAATCTTCCCCCGACTGCCTCCGAAGGTGGGCAGTCGGGCAACACCTCAGGGATGCTGAAAGGGCTTATCAGAGAAGGCTTCTCGATTGCCCTGGTTCTGCGGACCCCCCCTGCCTCTAGGGCGACGTCTACCATTGTTGTTCCCCCCTCTGCCTCTGGCGGGGAACCGACTCTGTGCGTCCGGCGAAGACCCTTGAGATTGTTTGCGGAACCACATTTTCCCACTTTTCTGACCTTTGGGGTAAGGCCTAGAAGGGGTAGAAAAACGGACTCCGACGGCAGAAAGAGTCTTGCCATCTGTCTCGCACCTAGTCAAGGTTTCTTTCACTTGAGGACCAAAAAGAGATGATCCATCAAATGGGGAATTAGTGAATGACGTTTTAAAGGGGTCCGCAAAGTTGCATAGCCGCATCCAGGCGTGCCTACGTAAGGCCACACCTGTCCCTGCGGCCCTGCTCGCTCCATCAGCCGCATAAGAGAGGAGGCGCATGGAGGAGTTGGCTATGGAGTTCAGGGTAGCCAGCTGAGTGTTCATCTTGTCTTGAAAACCCGCAGCCGTAGGATCCTTCAACATGTCACTCGCTTCTTTGATCAAGTCCCTTTGAAGACGAGTAAAATGGCATAGGTAGTTCAGCGAACGCATTGCAAATGTCGCTGATGAGAACATCCGCTTCCCGTACCTGTCCATGGACCTAGATTCCTTGTTAGGTGGATGGACAGGCACTGAAGGATCAGCTAGTTCCTTCTTAGTGGCAGCAGCAACCACCATAGCATCCACAGAAACTCCTTTTGTCAGAAACTGTTTATCTGCTGGTGCTGTAATGAATTTTGAGGGTCTCCTGGGAGTGGGGTCCACTGAATCAGGAGCCGTCCATGCCTTTTTTGCTACCACCTGCATGAGGGGGTCAAAGGGGGGAGACACCCAGGAGGTGGAAGGACGAGAGCCAAACGCCTCAAGGTACACAGATTCATCCTCCGAAGGGTTGAGGACTGGCCAATTTCCCCTCTGCTTAAGGATTTCTAGAATGTCTGCAAATGAGACATCTTCAGAAGGGGAACGGGGGGAACCCTCGGAATCCTCGAAATCTGTGTCAGAGGTGACGGACTCAGGTGAGTCTATGTGTTTCCTCTTACACTTTCTCTTCCGAGGGGGCTCTTCTGCCAAAACAGGAGAGGCCTCGGAAGAGGATGAGATCCCCACAGGGGATTCCTGAGGAGCTGGCTCTCTGCGGTCCAGGATGAGGGAGTGAGTCGACTTGACCTGAGGCACCGAAGAGGGAGGGGCGGACGGAGCCGACTGTGGAGTAGAACCAGGTTCTAACACACTCCGCATGACCTCAAACGCACCCCTGTCAGGCAGAGCCAGAGGTCCCGCTCCGAAAAGCTAAAAACCTCCCTCGGCACCGACAGTGATGGCTCAGAGGCCGATGTCGGAGCCGAACTCACCAGCGCCGAAGCCCCGAGAGGGAGAGCGGGGTCGGACAAGGGTCCGATGCCACTCACCCCCTCGGAGCCGACGATGGAAGTCCGGCGCCGAGATTCCTCTAAGGAAGAAATCGGAGCCGACGATGGAGCCGAAGACAATTGTATCGGCTCCGACGCTACCACAGTCTCGGTTCAGAAGCCTGCCCGAGCTCAACGGAGTCGGAGGAGGAACATAATGAGGGACAGGGGCAGGCATCGACTGATGAGTCGGGCTCTGAAGCATTTGGGCCAGTGCCTCGGACTTAAGAAGTCGACTCACTACCCTCTGAAGGTCATGGTCCGACAGCCTCGATGACCTAGAGGAGTGAGATCTATGGCTCCGTTCAGACAGCAGAGGAGATGCTGGAGCCGAATGAACGGAGCCAAGGGATGGTGACCTAGACCTCTTTCTAGATGTCGGTTCCGAAGGTCTGGTCGGAACCGACACAGGAATTTCTAATACCTCGGCTCCAGCCGGAGCCGAGGAAACCACAGAAACTGTAGACTGAGACTCATCGGCTCCAGCCGGAGCCGATGTAGACGGAGGTTTCGTAGCCTTAGGTCTCGGCTCAGTAGCTGGAGCCGAGGACCTAGAAGCCTTGGAGGGCTTTCCCGAAGAGACAGTCAGGGAACCCTCAGGCTTGAGTAAACCTCTCAGAATCAGTTTGTTTTTTCTTTCCTGCAGGACCCTGGGGCTGAAGCCATGGCATACAGCACAGGAGTCCTGCAGGTGCAAAGGCCCCAGGCAGTAGACACAAGAAGTGTGACCGTCTGTCAGAGACATTTTCTGACAGCACGAGTCACACTTCTTGAAGCCTGAGACCTTTGAGTCTTTAGACATTTAGAAAAGTGTAATCACACACACCCAGTCAAACACACAGATTACACCCTATCCTATTTTAAACTCAAAAATTAAAACAAACTACCAAGTTTTAAATTATGAGAAAAAACACACACACACCACTAGGGGATGGAAGAAAGAAGGCCTAAAGGCCCGAGGGAAGAACTTATAAGTTCTTGTGGAAAAAATGGGAATTTAGAGAGAAAGGGGGGGAAATTCCACTAAACTAAGGGAAACAAGTGTTAAAATTAAAATTAAAGGGGTTTAAGTATACTAACTTTAATCTAAAGTTACTCACCAAGAAGCCGGTAGGAACCAAACACCTCGATCGCTGTAGCGGCAAACGAGATCTGAGGTATTTCACGCCTAGCATTGTGGGATATAAGGGGAGCCTCGAGCCGGTGGAACCAACTCTCGAGCTTTAGAGTGGCCGAGTCGGAGCCGAGGTCGGCTCCGAACCCATCCAGCAAGAATGAAGGCGAGATAGACAACTTAACATCTAACTTTTTGAAGACTGGAGACTGAAACAGTCTTTGGAGCACCCTGTCAATGTCTGAATCCAACATCTTGGAAGACTGGGAGGAGATCGAACGGGTCCGAGTAGACTTCTCCACTGGCTCTGAAGGACTGAGGGACCGGCTCCGAATTGACTCGATCCAAATCGGTGCCAAAGGAGACTCCATTGTAATTTCCCTCGGTGCCGAAGAGGTCTTCGGCGCCAAAGGGGAAGAGTCTGAGCGGGCAACTCTCATCGGCTCCGAAATCAGCGGAGCCGATGAAGGTGACCCGCCTCTCGAAGCTCCAGCCATCGGCTCCGAAGTCAGAGGAGTCGAGGCTGGAGGCATCGAGGCAGACCATTCCGCCCTCGGGTCCGAAGTCCGTGGAGCCGATGGAGAAGCCTGCCGAGATTTCTTGGTGGTCGGTTCCGACGGACTGGTCGGAGCCGACGATTTCTTTTTCTTTGAGGGAGAAGAAGAGGAAGATAAGGCCACTTCAAAAGTAGGTTTGATAAGTCCTTTTAGTATCAATTTATTTTTCCTCTCTTGGAGGACTCGAGAGGAAAAAGCGTGACACACGCTACAAGACTCCTGAAGGTGTTTGGGTCCTAAACATTACACGCATAGGGAGTGATCGTCCGTTATGGACATCTTGTAGCTGCATCTTGTGCATTTTTTAAACCCTGAGGGTCTGTGCTCTTTAGACATAATGCCAAACAGTTAGAAAAACACAGGAAAAAAATGTATCTAACCCAGAACAATTTCACTTTACAGTAAAAGAGAAGTCAACAAGAATTTCACGAAAATCACACAAAAAGGCTCACTCACGCACGAGGGGAAGGCCTCTATAACTAAAACGAAAACCTTACCATGAAAGACAATTTTTACCACAAAAATAATCAGAAAAACTCAATCATACACAGCGATAGCCGTTAAAACAGCTTTTGGTTAAATTTAAGAAAATTCCTGACAGAAAATTCTTAGAAAGAAAGCACTTAGCTCAGCCAAGCTTGAGACCATGTCTTTGCTTGTAAGCGGCAAACGAGATCTAGGGAATTGGTGGTGGTGCATCCTGGGATATAGAATAGCTCAGCCAATTAGAGACTTCGCTCTATAGTATAGAGTGCCGAGTCGGAGCCGAGGATCGGCTCCGAACCCATCAGTACAGAATGTAGGCGAGATAGGATCACATAACATCTAACATTTGTACATATGTGTAAATCCTAAACAGAAGTATTCCAGTTTATGCAGCTTGCAGTGGTAAAGTTTTTTAGACGTCTACAATCCGGAGTGAGACTAGTTCAAGAAATTCGCAGTGCCATAAATTCTTCAAGAAAAGGTGAATATCCACTAGCACAGTAGTCCGCTGCCTGTTGTGCTTCACCAGCTTCTCAAGTGACTCTGAAAAATTTCTAGCCATCTGCAATAACAGCTTGAAGTAACTCTGAAAAATTTCTAGCCATCTGCAATAACAGCTTGATCACCAGTTTTCTTGCTAACTGGCAAGACTTTTTTCTGTGTCACATATTTAGTGTGGATGATGTTAAACAGTTTGTATATTCTTAAGAGAATTTGTATATTCTTAAGACAGTTTGTATATTCATACATAGTTTGTATATTCTTAGACAGTTTTTTATTAGATAGTATGGATATTATTTATAATTCATGCAGGAGTAAACCAAACTTTAGTAAATTGCTATGTTGGTATACACAGCACATTAGTAAATGTAAAACCTTATTAGGGTAGGTTGATAGTAAGGCATTATGCAAATGTATTACAATATTTGACTGGTATCTCAAAGAAAACCATGTGAAATATGACAAATGTTTATTGTGTGCTTCAACAAACTGCATTTTGTGTATTATGCCATAAAAACGTACTGCATCATATTGCTAAAAAATAGACTGTAAAGACAGATCTGTTCATGATAAAGAATTAACTAAGGGTAAAGTGTTTCCATTACATTCTGATGTTGAACAGTTATGTCCTGTCAGCACAAGTGAGTCAAATCAGTTACTGATAGAACCTCTAGTACATTTTGTTACAAAGGAATGTAGTAAACTTCTAAAAGACAGACACAATGAGTTCAGGAAGTTTAGACAAGTTATACATACATCTTTTCAAAAGGGCATAGGAGTTTCAAATTCAGCAGAACAGCTTACTAAAGAATGTCAGAAAGACCATGCAACATCACAGGAAATTCAACAGAAGTTGCAGGATAAAGGAAATAAATTAGCTGAACTGACAAAGACTGGGAACTTCCTGCATACACAGTTAATCTGTGCAAAAGAAATATATTTTATAATATGTTTATGTTTTGAAAATGGTTAAACATACATGGTAGGATGGTAGGATCTGATGTCTGGACAAATCATTCTTAAATGTTTTACTTTCATTCAGTTAAAGCAAGACATCTATCAGTACTACAGTAAAGTAAAGCATATGAATGCCATTCTTAGCACAGTCAAAAGGTAAACAAAACTGTTCTAGTGTATAAAAATTAAATAAAAATAGTTAAGAATAAAGATTTAAAGTCACAAGACTGACATGCTTGTATAAAGATATACAGATACAAGACAGACATGCATGTGTGTTCTTTTCATCTAGAGTACATTTGTTTACAATACACAAGAATAACAGGCAGACAACAGCAAATATAAATAATATAAATACAAATGTGTTGGTTAAACTAATATCTATTTTGTTTTTTACAATTTGTATATAATTATATAGTAACCACAAACAGTTAAAGTTCTGAATTTTAAAAAGAAAATCACAGATGGTATTAATCCAACAGTTTTTGTAAAATTAATGGCAGGACAGTTAAATAGTTAAATAAATAAAATAAAAAATACTGAAATCCATGTAAGCTAATCGTAATGTAGTATAAATGCATAGTTATGCAAATCACAATCACATTAAAGGAAAAATGCTAAAAGAATTAACTATAGTTTACAGAGTATGAAATGTGAGCTCTGACCTTCCTAGACTAGATGAATAGTTACAGGAAATGCTGGAAAGATAAGATAAACAACAAGACTGATTGCCAGATAAGTAGCTTGAGTTTTTCTAAAGCATCATTGTTATTAAAACATAATTGTTAAAATGTTTACATGCAACACTATTTGGTAATTGTAATAAAATGTCACAATTGTGCATAGATGTCACTTATAATCTGTTTGCAAGTAAATGTTAAAAGGACAAAAAAAAACATCAGTTGCATCAAGTACAGCCAGCAAATGGGCTATAGTATATATACAGTTCAAATTAATTGTGCAGGAGGGTGTAAATACCTACTAGAAGTAATGTACAGTGAAAGCTTTATTTAGTAACCTACTAAAATAAATGTATAACCATAGTGTTAGGCTGACATACATTCTATTCTCACAGCATAAAGCAGGTAAACAGTGCTGAAGTACTACAGGGGGAGGGGTACTTTCTCAGTTTTACAGTGACTGTTTAAGGGGGAGGGGCACTTTCTCAGTTTTACACTGACTGTATAAGCAGTACTGCACAAGGGTCTGAAATAAAGCTACAGAAAAAATAAACAAGGGTCTGACAGAAAAAATAAACAACAAGGGTCTGAAATAAAGCTATAGAAAAAACAAACAAGTGTCTGAAATAAAGCTACTGAAAAAAATAAACAACAAGGGTCTGAAATAAAGCTGCAGAAAAAATAAACAACAAGTCTAAAATAAACCTAGAGGAAAAAATATCTCATTCCTTCTTGACAATACTCTTTTATGGGGGAAAAACAGGTATTAGTGTATTAGAAATACTGGTAAACTGGATTAAACCTGACAGGATAAGATATTTTACAAGTTGTTAATAGCTATCATAATGGTTATTATTGTATTGTTTAGTATTAAATTGTATTTACAACCTGTTAAACTGTAAAGCTATACAAGAGATGGTTTAAAAAACAAGAGATGGCTTAAAATTGATTACAGCTATACAAAAGAGAGTAAAGATATGTAAAAAAATTGAACAAGATTGGTCACTATTTTTAATATGTTTTTGGCAAAACAATGTTGGTATAAAAAAGCATCAATGTTTCTAATTGCTGAGTATGTAGTTTAAAATAACAGGACATATGGATTTGGTATCAGTTCCACTAGATATTTCTAAAGAGACAAACATTTTCCAAGATTTTGCTTAATATTAATGTTATTAAATTTGTAAGATTAGACTAAATGTACTTTACAGTCTTTGTATGTACAAATGTAGAAAATTTCAGTACAAATGATAGTCTTTGTATGTATAAATGCAGAAGAATTCAGTACAAATGAAATTAATGTATAGTAATGAATATGTGTGAAAAAAAAAAACATATTTAAAGAAAACAATGGGTCCAGGGTACCTAGTAGATTAAAATGCATAAATAGCAAACAGTCTATGTAAATACATACTGATCAGGATACATTGTAATAAGTTCAAAACTAATTTGTCAAGTTGTAATATCACTGGTTTTACCCCAGTAAAATAATTGCTTTCAAATATTTATTATCTAAGCCCAGTTCAGTACTTTACCAAGATGTTAATGGGCAGTTCAAAGACATGACCACAATGTTATGGTTAAAATGACATTGAAATTGTGTGTTTTCAGTAGTGTATAAATGCTCGCAGTAGCACATGGTTACTGTCTCTTATAGTTAATTCAACAGTTGCAAAGAGTTAAAGAACAGTTCTAAGTCATAAATTAAATTCTGTGATTGCAAAAGAATAAATTGATCATGTTAAAAAAAAAAATAACATTAAAGGAGACACAGCTCATAATTGATAAAATATTTTCACAGAATGGTCTGCAAAAGAAAAAGTTTGAAATACATTCAGTTTTTGTAGTAATACTTAATATCATTGTATTAACTATGTAAAATTGCATTTTGACTTGTATCAAAAGAAGACTATAGGTTTGCTTCTTAATGTGTTTTCTATATAAAATGTTTTGAGTATGTTTAAAAACAGAGGGAATTGTTAGATATTATGAATATAAGGCCGAAATTAATTCTGTTGTAAATATGCTGAAAGAAAAAGCTTGCTTAAATGCAGAAACAGAGTTTAGTAATATGTGACCATGGCTTGGAAAATAAGGAACCTGCTGAATGGACATTTTTCCCTTACAGACTTAAAAACAGGATGTATGCAAGAGCAAAAATGCAAAATCTGCTTTTAAAGAACACTGACATGTTTTTCTGCATATAAAAAATGGACACAATATGTTTCCTAAAATAACAGGATGGACACAATATGTTTCCTAAAACAACAGGATATGTTTATGACACTGTGACAATGTGTTTTCTCAGAAATATGTTTTTCTGCATGGACAACAGGACACTGTTACAGGATGTTCACACTGTCAGAAAAGATGGTCTCTTACAAGACATTCTTAAACAAGGAAGCTTAGTATTGTTTCTACAGGATGAGCAATTCTCCAAAATAGAATATCAAGAGGAAATGTATATGTTTATGCATGACTAAAAAGTGTATATAAAGAGCTGTATAAATCCAGTTATGTTAGAGGTATGGTAGGGACTCATTTGTCCTAAGGTAAATGTTATGTCTCTCATATCATCTGTACTATATGAAAAGTAAAGTTGGAACAGTACTTTTAAGCTGCAATGTTGTTCCGTTTGGTTTATTATAAAAAGTTATTTGTTACTGCTCTCTAAAGTTGATGCTGCAAAGTATATTCTCTCATCAGTGTATATTCTGTAAGTTTCTGTATGCAACAGACTGTGAATGCAAATATAACCAGACTTTGAATTTTAGCAGAATCCAGCCAGCAAGACTGAGTGTCTTAAGAACACTTCAAATCCATCACACCAAGCAGTAAGCAGCTCCATGTAATTTTTTCAATAATGAAATAATTTCAAGTAAAAATTGAGAAAAAAGGAAAAGAATAAGAGTGACAGAAAAAAAAAGTACTACAGTTGTGCATGTAAACTTGACATAACAGTAGACGTTGGAATTATCACTGACGCAGTAATCTTAGCTATATGGGTTATATCCTTCTAAGGATATAACAGCCAGAGAGCTTCCAAAGCTTCAGGGTACCCTTCCATGGACTCTAACCAATAGGTAAGTTCGAGCTGAGCTGCCTAAAAACACAACAAGCCCTACAGAGATTTCAAGCCAACTGAGTGAAGGAGGCTGAGCCCTGAGAGGACACAGTAGGAGTAAAAACAAACGCACACACACATACACATTTTGCCATAATCAAAAAAAAAAGTGGGGGGGACTTCAAGAAAAAGTCACTCTTTCGCTCTCTGCTGCTTGAATCACTCTACAGGACACCACTAGGAGCTGTGCTGAGTTAATTACAAGCTCTAAAAGCGCGCGAAGCCTATTTGCCCATTTTGGAGTGGTCTCAGCCAGTAACTAGTAGTCGATTGGCCATTTTGGGTCAATTCCTAACTTTTTCAACCCCCTGCTATAAAGCACGCTTTGCGCGCTTTTAGAGCTTGTAATTAACTCAGCACAGCTCCTCGTGGTGTCCTGCAGAGTGATTCAAGCAGCAGAGAGAGAAAGAGTGACTTTTTCTTGATATAAGTATATTTTTGTGGCTTTTCAAGTGTTTACTGTTTAGCGACTGCATTTTCGCCTGTTTGCTACTAGTCTTACTGCCTTTAAAACTGCTATTTTGTATCTGAACTGTTATTAGCACTTTAAAGTTTCCATTTGTTGCAAATTGTACCTGTACGCTACACACTCAAGTGCGCTAGCCGATTTAAAGCATTTATAAGCATTTATTGACTGTTTTTCTCTACTGTCTGAAAAAAAAAAAAAAAAAATCTCGTTTCCCGCTTTTACTGAGCTAGAATAGTCCAGTATCAGAGCTTGCTGATCTCTGGGCTTTGTCTTGGTTCCTGCAACTGTTCCATATCCTTATTTGGGAAAGAGGAAGGTTCTTTGTTCACCAGTGGGAGTGGGGAGCACTGAGCAAGCCTATTTGCCCATTTTGGAGTGGTCTCAGCCAGTAACTAGTAGTCGATTGGCCATTTTGGGTCAATTCCTAACTTTTTCAACCCCCTGCTATAAACCATGCTTCGCGCGCTTTTAGAGCTTGTAATTAACTCAGCACAGCTCCTCGTGGTGTCCTGCAGATTGATTCAAGCAGCAGAGAGCGAAAGAGTGATAAGTATATTTTTGTGGCTTTTCAAGTGTTTACTGTTTAGCGACTGCATTTTCGCCTGTTTGCTACTAGTCTTACTGCCTTTAAAACTGCTTTTTTGTATCTGAACTGTTATTAGCACTTTAAAGTTTCCATTTGTTGCAAATTGTACCGTAGGCTACACACTCAAGTGCGCTAGCCGATTTAAAGCATTTATAAGCATTTATTGACTGTTTTTCTCTACTGTCTGAAAAAATAAATAAATAAATAAATAATCTCTTGTTTCCCGCTTTTACTGAGCTAGAATAGTCCAGTATCAGAGCTTGCTGATCTCTGGGCTTTGTCTTGGTTCCTGCAACTGTTCCATATCCTTATTTGGGAAAGAGGAAGCTTCTTTGTTCACCAGTGGGAGTGGGAAGCACTGAGCAAGCCTATTTGCCCATTTTGGAGTGGTCTCAGCCAGTAACTAGTAGTCGATTGGCCATTTTGGGTCAATTCCTAACTTTTTCAACCCCCTGCTATAAAGCACGCTTCGCGCGCTTTAGCGAGATTTAGCGCGGAGTTGCCACAGGAGCACACAAGAGCAGCAGCGGTTAATCAAGGTTAAACTATTCAGGCTACCTAAAGTCCACTCTTCATTTTTTCCCTTAGAACAGCTCTTCTTAAACTCTACTTGTAATCTAACCAGCCTATTCTCTATCTGAAAAGGTTAGCTCTACTTGATTTCAAAGTAGTCTATTCTCTATCTGGAAAGCTTAGCACTTGCTCCTAAAGTACTTTTTACTCAGATATAGCACTTTTTTTATATATAGTACCCCACCAGCCTAAAACCCCTTTTTAAGATCACCCACATCCCTTGAAGTCTTTTTCGAACCCAATTACACAAGAAAGTTTTTTTTTTTTTCCTTCTAGCATGTCGAGGGGTCAGTTGCTAGCGTCCTCTCCTGCACAGCTGGTGAACCTGGGAATATTGAGGCAATGTTACAATTGCCTCATGTACACAGACAACGCTCTCCTTCTCCCACAAAACACAAATACATGCGAGAGATGCAACTACCTAACCAAACTGGAGGCTGAGCTCTCTCAACATAGGACTGGCAAGACCAGACAGGAGGAGAAGGTAACCTCACACACCACAAACCCAGTCTCACATAGTACTATCAAAACTTCAAATCATACACATAAACACAAGAAGACATACTCGGAGGCTCTGATCAAAAATCTACCAAAACAGCAGAGGCCACCAAAGCAGACACCCAAACAACTGCCACCTCATGACACAACACATGCAACACATAGATCACAAAGTCAGTGTGCCAAACATTCACAGCCCTTAAGGCCAAACACAATGCCAGACACACTCGTCATAGGTGACTCCATAGTCAGACACACTGACGCCCCACTCACCAGATTGAGCAAGGAGAAGGTCACAGTAAGCTGCCTGTCGGGCGCTAGAATTCGCCACATAACGCAAGCACTCAGGTCACTCAACAGCAAGTACAAGTATGACTCAGTCATTGTCCATGCTGGTGTGAATAACCTGAGACATACCTCCCTGGACAACATGAAGAGAGACATACAGGAGCTCTCTGATTATGTAACCCAGGCTGGTATGACCCTGACCCTGAGCAGTATCCTACCTTCACCAAGAATGATGCCACAATACAGAGACATGATGATCAGCTTTAATAATTGGCTTAATTTCTGGTGTCATTCAAAGGGGATCCAATGTCTGTCTGCCTGGGATGACATGTTGGACAAGCCACGCTGCTTCGCAAGGGATGGCTTGCACCTGTCACCCCTAGGCTTCCGGATATTGGCAAAGGCTCTTGCCACCCCCATAGTGCCTTTTTTAGGCAAGGCTCAAATTCTAAACCTATCACCCTAGAACGCAAAAAAGAAAAAATACTAAGGGTAATGCTGCTCAATGCCAGAAGTCTCAATCTCAAGATGCACACACTCGAAGCCCTTCTCAGTATGGAGAACATCGATGTCTGTGCTGTGACTGAAACTTGGTTCAAGGCTCCTGAGAGCACCCCGGCACTATCAGGTTTTACCTCATATCATGCGTTCCGGCCCCAAAATCCGGACCACACCACAAAAGGAGGGGGGGGTATCCATATTCATCAAGGATACCCACACCTCCAGGTTGGTGGCAACGCACGAAGCATCGGAGACCATCCAGGTGCAATTAACCATAGGCAAGACTGCTCTGCAATTTGTAGCTTGTTACAGGCCACCCTCTCAATCTCAGGAAACTCACACAGCTTTCCTGAAGACACTGGAGGGTATAAATGTATCTCCAAACACCATCATATTAGGTGACTTCAACTACCCGAATATAGACTGGGATCATTACTCAAGCTCCAACACTCTAGCCCAAAGGTTCCTAGAGTTCATAAACTCTAATGCCATGGAACAACTAGTCACCATCCCCACAAGAGGAGAAAACATACTAGATCTCATCATCACAAACATGGGGACAAAATGTTCAACACCGGAAGTATATCCATCATTGGTGAAATCAGATCATAAACTAATCTCACTGGAAGTCCATATCCCGCCCCCACCCAAGATAAATAAGACCACAGTGAACTTCTCAAAAGCCGACTTCACACTTCTTAAGACTGGTGTGGTATCCTTCAAGGCCCCTGAGCCAGTGAAAAAGTACAGTTTTGTACCTACCATAAATGTAGATGTTCGAGGATCCACATTGCTGCAGTCATAACCTGTGGGTAGTCTGCTGTCCTCGGTCGGCCCGAATACCAAAGAGCTAGGCTGGCGTCGGTCATTGTCGCCTAGAGCTGACATCAGTACGTAGGAGTACTTAAGCGCATGACCGACGCCATATCCTCAGTCTTTCTTGCCCCAGATGTCAGAAGGCCTAAAAAATGAAGGCCAGAACTAAAGTAGTAAAAGCCCAACAACCACCAGTGTGGAAATAAAGAGTATCCCAAAAAGAAACCCAGCAACCACAACTATAGAGGGGAAGGAGGGAGGGATAATTGGACTGCAGCAATGTGGATCCTCGAACATCTACATTTATGGTAGATACAAAACTGTACTATGTTCTTCGTCTCACATTGCTGCAGTCATAACCTGTGGGTAGAATCCCAAAGCAAAGGAAAAGGGAGGCTGGCAAACTACAAAGCATTAGGAGCTGCTAACATGCCCTGTAAAACTGCAGTGGCAAACCCAGCCCTGGACTTGGAATAAAGAGGGAGATGGTAATGCCTAGTAAAAGTGTGTACTGAACTCCAAGTAGCTGCCTCCAAAATATCCTTAGTAGCTACACCCCTTAGAAAAGCAGTAGAAGTGGCAGTAGCCCTAGTAGAATGAGGTCTGATCCCAGCAGGAACATCCTTCCCATGATGAGAATAACAAAAAGCAATACAATGACCAATCCACTTTGAAATAGTCTGCTTTGAAACAGCTTTCCCTTGTGAACTCAAAGCAAAAGAAACAAATAACTGTAGAGTCTGTCTGAACTCCTTAGTTCTGCCCAAATAGTAACGTAACTGCCTGTGGATATCCAAAGAATGCAAGACTTTTTCCCCTTTATTTTGGGGATCAGCATAAAAAGTAGGCAAATGAATAGACTGGTTCAAGGCCACATTAGAAACCACTTTAGGCATAAAAGTAGGGTTAGTTCGCAAAGAAACTATATCCTTATGAAATATCAAAAAGGGTTCAACTGCCATGAGTGCCTGCAATTCAGATACCCTCCTAGCAGAAGTAATGGCCAACAAAAAAGCAGTCTTCCAAGACAAAAACTTCAGTTCAGACGTAGCTGCAGGGTAAAGTAAGTTTCTCCAAAACAAAATTGAGATCCCAGGAAGGAGTAGGAGCTCTACGTGGGGGTCTTATATTCTTTGCCCCTCTAAGAAATTGTTTGAACAAAGGATGAGAAAATAAAGGAGGGTCACAATCATAGTGAGCAGAAATGGCTGCAGCATGAACCTTCACAGAAGAGAATGACAAACCCTTGTCCAGTAATTCAGTAAGATACTGTAGTGCAAAACTCAAATTAGGCACTGAAACATCAAAACCCTTTGCAGTGCTCCAAAGTAAAATCTCTTCCATTTACCAGCATAAACTTTTCTAGTGCTAGGCCGCCTGGCTTCCAAAATGACATTCAAAACCTGTTGAGGAAGCTGAGACCCCACCGGCTCCATCACAGAATACGCCAGGCTGTTAGATGGAGGGACTGCACCTGAACATTGAGAAAATGATTGTTTGACTGGGACAACAAATGAGGAACCTGTGGCAGAAGCCAAGGAGGCTCCTGGATTAAACTCCTCAGCAGAGGATACCAATGCTGACGTGGCCAATCTGGTGCTATTAGAATCATGCAAGGCTTGTCCTGCCTGACTTTCAAGAGTACCTTGGGGAGAAGAGGCAGAGGAGGAAAAGCATAAACGTGAAGGTTGTTCCAACTGAAAGATAGAGCATCCACTTTCCAAGCATCTGGGTGGAACATCTTTGTGCAAAATTTTGGAAGTTGAAAATTCAGTGGAGAAGCGAACAGATCTATGTCTGGAGTTCCCCAAGCCACAGTCAATTGTTTGAAAACCTGAGGATCCAGTTTCCACTCGTGGGGATCCACAATTTGCCTGCTCAATATATCTGCTAGGGAGTTATGAGCTCCTGGCAGAAACCGTGCTTGAAGATTGATTCGAAAACTCAGAGCAGTCTCCCACAAAATCATTGCTTGCCCGCAAAGAGGGTAGGAATGGGTTCCCCCCTGCTTGTTGATGTACCACATGACTGTTGTGTTGTCTGTTTGAATCAACATCTGTCCCGGCTGAAGCAGGTCCTTGAAGGCCATCAAAGCAAATTGAACTGCTAACATCTCCTTCATGTTGATATGTAAATGTAGTAGTTTGGGAGGCCACATGTCTTGTATCCATTTCCCATTGAAGTGTGCTCCCCAAGCCAAGTCCGAGGCATCCGTCGTTAGGATCTGACTCGCCTCTGGTCGGGTCACAGAGAGTCCCTTGTTTAGGTGACATTCCTGAGCCCACCACAAGAATTCCTTCTGGATGCAAAGTATAATCCGAATGACAGTGTCCAAACCGTGGCAGTGTTGAGTCCACACACTTTTGAGATACCATTGTAGCTTCCTCATATGCAGTTTGGCATTGGGAAGTACTAGAATGCAAGATGCCATGAACCCCAAGGCTTGAAGGACTGTCCTTGCAGTCAGCCTGGACATTACTGATAACTGCTGGAAGTAAAGATGAAGAGTTCTTTGTTTGTCCGGGGTCAGAAATGCCATCTGAGAAGCTGTATTCAGTCTCACACCCAGAAAGCACATGTCCTGACAGGGTACTAGACTGGACTTTATTTCGTTCACAGAATACCCTAGGCACCTTAAAACTGCCATTACATACTGGAGATGTTGTAGTAATATGTCTTTGTTTTGAGCAAGAATCAGGCAATCGTCCAGATAAGGGTAAATTTGTATTCCTCTCTGTCTGAAGAAAGCAATCACAGGAGCCAGAACTTTTGTGAATACCCTGGGCAGTAGATAAACCAAAGGGCAATGCAGAGAACTGATAATGCGAAATACCAGCCCGAAATCTCAGGAATCTCCTGCAACTGGGCCTGATAGGGATGTGAAGATAGGCCTCTTTGAGATCCAGGGTTACCATCCAGTGATCTTTGCCTAGCATAGGCAGAAGTTGTTGTAATGTTAACATCTTGAACTTTGGAATATCTAGGTAGGTATTGAGAATGGACAAATCCAGAATTGGCCTCCAAGTGTTTCCTTTCTTTGGCACTAGGAATAGACGGGAATAAAATCCTAGGCCTACTTCTGACGGAGGGACCACCTGAATTGCCTCCATCTGTAAAAGCAAAGAAATTTGCTCCTGAGCCTCCAGCCTTTGCTGAGGAGGCACATCCGGCATGCCTTTGAAAGGAGGAAAAGTGTGAAAATAAAACTTGTAACCTTGATTTATTATATCCAACACCCATTTGTCCTGGGTGACCAAATTCCAATTTTGTTTGAAAAGTCCCAACTTTCCTCCTAGAGGAGCTGCCAGTAAAGAAGGGTCTGGCAGCGGAAGATACAGGTCATTGGGTCAGCTTACGAAAGGGCTGACCCCTGCCCTCACCAGAAGACTGTGCAGGAGAACTCCAAGTCCTAGGTCTGAAAGAACCCTGAGCGTGAGCCCTGCCTCTACCATGTCTAGACCTGCCCTTAGACTGATAATCCAAAGAAGGATAAGACCATCCTCTAGCAGGCCAATTCCTACTAAACTTAGGGGGCTGCACCTGCATAAAATCCTTGACAGTCTGCATAGACTTAGCCTTATCTTCCATCTTTTTCAAAACTGATTCCACAGGAGGGCCAAAAAGTACTTCAGATTGAAGAGGAGCATCCAAAATCCGAGCCTTAACATGCTCTGACAAATTTTGATCCTTAAGCCAGGCATGTCTACGAATAACTGAACCTGTAGCAGCCACCCTGGATGAAGCCTGAAGAGCATCAAAACCACACTGCAAAGAATGTTTGCCAACTTGATCTGATGCATGAACCAACTCCTGGAGCTCCTTACACTCTATACCCTCAGATAAAGCATCCACCTTAGATTTCAATTGGCCTAACAAAAAATTCTGATACTTCAGCATATGAAATTGGCAATTCAAAGCCCTCATAGCTAACGTAGAGGAGGTGTACACTTTTTTCCCCCACCTATCTAACACTCTAGAATCCTTATCCAAAGGAACTGGATTCTTAGCCACAGAAGCCCTAACACCCTTCGGACCTTGAATAATAGTTTCCGGATCAGCCCTAGGACTCTTGTACAAATACTTATGTGCTTCTGGAACTCTGTAATACCTGTCTGGCTTAACAGGGGCCAGAGGCAAAGAATCAGGATTAAGGGAAGATTCAGAAAAAACATCCTGAACAACATCTAAGACAGGAGGAATAGCCAAGGGCCTATGTTGTGGCAGAAACAAAAATTCCCTAAGCCTTTTCCGAGAATCTGAAAAATCTTGACCTTCCCATTTGAAATGTTCCCTCATGGAATGTAAAGTCTCAGAAAAAGAAAAATCCTCTGGAGGAGAAGCAGACGGACAGGAGTCCTCTGCATCCGAATCTGAATAGGAAGGGAAATCCTGAATTTCTTCAGCTGAGGATTCAGAATAATCAGAGGAATGATCCATTCCCGCTAAATCTGCCTCCACCCTAGGCCTCTTCTCTGGGGGGGGGGCATAGAACCCCTGATCAAAGTAATCAAGTCCTCTGCCATTTTCAACATATGCTTTTTTGGAACAGGGGCTGGAGAGCTAGAACTATGACCAGGGCCAACAAGACAAGGTTTGGCCTTAGCATGGCCTTTAGCCACTGAAGTAGAAGGCCTAATAACCTTTTGTAAAGCTGGAACTACAGACACCTGAGAAGCACCCTCAGCCTGGCCTAACTCCTGAGAGGCCAACTCCTGTAAAAGTAAAGGTTCCCCCTGGGATTCAGCCGAACCCTCGGCAGGATCCACAGATTCAACCGGAGGCTCCATAGAACCGGCGTCCGCAATGGATGACTCATCCGGTTTAGACCTTAAAGATTTATCCTTACGCTTTTTAGCGGTAGCGGGCGTCGGAGGATCCGACGGCATGTTATAGTTACAATGCTTACCAAAAACAAGCCTGGCACAGTCTAATCTTCGTTTAATGGTGCGCTTATTAAATCTAGCACAAAAGCGACACCCGACCACGTCGTGCTCAGGCCCCAAGCAAGGAATACAGAAAGAATGATAATCCCTATGAGGTATCTGTTTCCCACAAGAAATACAATTATTAACTTTTTCTGACATCCGGATAACTGAGGCAAGAAAAGACAAAAATTTCCCCAACGGGGTACTTAGCCCAACTTGGTCTTCGGTCTGAAACTCGATAAATGAAAATTTCAGAATGCCGAACGGCACTTGCAAACGCTGCTTCTGCTTCGGACCACGCTGCAAGAAAGACTGAGGATATGGCGTCGGTCATGCGCTTAAGTACTCCTGCGTACTGACGTCAGCTCTAGGCGACAATGACCGACGCCAGCCTAGCTCTTTGGTATTCGGGCCGACCGAGGACAGCGGACTACCCACAGGTTATGACTGCAGCAATGTGAGACGAAGAACATCCACTACCCAAGCCGCTGAATCACTTGCAAATGCCTTCTACCAGCACCTCCAGGACTGCATGGATCAGGCAATCCAAAATAAAACAAAGACCCTTACCACCAAAGGCAAGCGCCCAGTCTGGTGGACCCCAGCCATAAACAAGCTCTACAATAAAAGGAGAAAGCTACTACAAGATAGAGCAAAATCCTTAAAAGGGAAGACACCCTTGATCATTATAAGTAAAAAACTACGATCACTCATAAAATCATCCAAAGCACATTTTGAGAGAAAAGTCGCCAGATACACAAAAGACAACCATAAGGCCTTTTTTAGCTATGTTAGAAACCTGGGTGGAAACTCCCAGATATGCTCAGAATTAGTTCACAATGATGCAAAAATCAGTGACCCAACAGACACTGCCAACATACTGGCTGACAGGTTCAGTGCAAATTTCTCCCCCCCCTCCCCCCCAAAAGGAGAGATGTCTATCCCAGCGAAATGTAGCCTCCCAAACATCTCAAATGTACAGGTGAAAACTGCTCTCTCCAAGGCGAAAAACACAGCATCTATGGGACCAGATGGTGTCCCCAAGCTGTCTGCTCCACGAACTCAATGAGGAATTAAACCCGCATTTAAGGCAGCTGTTTAATCTTAGCCTCACCTCAGGATACGTACCCAAGGAGTGGCGTACGGCAACTGTGGTGTCCCACTTCACAAAGGCGGTGCTTCCACGGACCCTGGAAATTACCGCCCCATTAGCTTAACAAGCCTGGTCTGCAAAGCTATGGAGAGGATCATAATGGAACTCATAAATAAAGACATAGGGGACTTACAGACATTGGATCAAACCCAGTTTGGCTTTGTCAAGGGCAGATCATGCCTTTTAAACTTGGTTGACTTTTTCAAAACAGTCTCAAAGGCCATTGATGAGGGCAAGGCAGTCCACACAGCCTACCTGGACCTTGCAAAAGCTTTCGACACAATACCCCACTCGGGTATCACTGAAAAACTCACCAGCTTAAATGTAAACCCATACGTCACATGATGGGTTGCAAACTGGCTAAGTGACAGAACCCACAGGGTCAGAGTTGCTGGCGCCATGTCAGACTCCAAGCCGGTCACAAGTGGTGTCCCACAGGGCTCAGTCCTGGGCCCCCTCTTGTTTGGCATCTACTTTTCAGAAGTACAGGCAAACACAGGAGGATTATGGCTGACAAAGTTTGCAGATGACTGCAAACTGGGTGCCATAGTTGAAAACACATCAGACACAGATATCCTTCAGAAGGGTCTCATAGAAATGGATAACTGGTGCCAGAGCCATGGCCTAAAGTTAAATGCCAAAAAATGCATAGTCATACCCTTCGAAAAACAAGGTTACCCTAGCTACCATATAGGTGGCAATCCACTAAGCACAGAAGAGGTTATCAGGGATCTGGGGACCCAGGTTGACAGTAACCTCTCCTTTGACACTCACGTTGCCAAAGTAGTTAGGAAGACCTTCTACATTGCCCACCTGATCATGAAGGGATTCACATCCAGATCAAGGGAGGTCATTGTTCCCCTGTACTCATCACTCATCAGACCAATGATTGAGTACAATGCCCCATTCGGAATGTATCTTATCAGACACCTGCAGCAGTTGGAAAGACCCCAAAAATTCCTCAACAAAAGGATAATGGGTCTCAAAAATATGTCTTATGCTGCCCGACTGAAGGAACTCCAGCTCTATTCAGTCGCATACCGTCTGCTCAGAGGTGACTTGTGCCTGACATACAAGGCCATGTCCAACCCAGAATTAATGGACATGGCTCCACCTCAAAAAATCTAAATCCACCAGAACTACAAGATCAAGAGACCTAAACCTTAACACGGTTATAAATAGGATGTGCTGGAGGGACAGATTCATCACCCAGAGACTCCCTATGCTGTGGAACAAAATCCCGGTACATGTGAGGCAGAGCACCTCGCTGGTTTTGTTCAAGAGAAATCTTGACCAATGGATGGGAGATCGCAGGTTTACCCCGGGGATCACCTCTGTGTCACTGCTGGACAGAGGCACGGCAAAATAATGGGCATAGCATCCTTCAACTTAAGGGGTGGTGAAAGCCACAAAACTTTGGGCTAGGCTTATAAATGCCCTAGGGCAGATAGCCTAGTATGAACCTATGAAGAGAGGAAGCGGCTTCTGTAGCAGTGATCATTCAAATATCTACTGTTATGGTAACTTTACTTACACACTGGTACTGTATTCACCGACATAATCACTGCCGCAGTAGCCTTAGCTGTATCGGTAGATTACCCTAGCTTACAGTATTTGGGAGGTAGAAGGGGAAGGCTTCAGAAGCCCTCAAAGAAACGTCTTAGCAAAGCCTGAACTACACCTAGTGAAGAAATCAAGCTTGTAGTGCTTTGAAAAAAACACATACAGAAGACTATGCTACTTCTAGAACCCATCGCTTTCCAAAAAGCCATAGATGAAGCCAACGACCCAGCACTGTGAGCCTTGACCCTGCCTGAAATAGTTTTAGATAATAGCCTGAGAAAACCATTTAGAAATAGCCTGTTTTCACACAGACTGTCTGCTTTTCTTACCTTCACAAGAAATGAACTGATGCAAAGATCTGAAAGATTTTTGTTCTGTCAAGATAGCACCTGATTTCCAAGGCATGGAGAATCCTTTCTCCTTCACTTTTAGGTTCAGGAAAGAAAACAGGGAGATGGGATGGTTTAGCTTAAAATAAGCTTGGATATCACTTTAAACATAAAAGAAGGATTAACTCTCAAAGAAGCCCTGTCTTTGTTGACGATGAGATAAGGCTGACTCGCAGTAAGAGTTTGAAACTCAGATACTCTTCTTACAGAGTTCAGAGTATCAGTAAAAT
The DNA here is from genome assembly GCF_019279795.1 of Protopterus annectens. Lineage (NCBI taxonomy): Eukaryota > Metazoa > Chordata > Ceratodontiformes > Protopteridae > Protopterus > Protopterus annectens. The sequence continues at coordinate 964,997,648 of NC_056728.1, forward strand.
AGTTTTCCAAAACCTGATGAGCTGGTTCATATGGAGCAGGTGTTAGACTATCTAATGCAAAACTAAGATACCAAGGGGACCGCCAAAACTCAGACTAGCCAAAAAACAATGTAAATGCCAAGAGAAGAACAGGAGGCTGAGCCGTTGCAAAGAAGATTCCACAAAGCGGATACAAATTAGCGCTTTCTTTCACTTTATTATAAAATGTGAACTTCGTCAGAAAAACGGGAACTCTCTCATGTTCCCGTTTTATATACTAACAACAGGAAATGATGTAACAAAGTGAGTGAATGAATTCTCAATTGATATCCCTGACAAATAAATCATTTAGCCTGGATTGCATAAACAATTCATCATGCATCAATAAAACAGTCTAAGTTGATGCTGAATTTACTCCAGATGAGCAGTATAACAATTTAGACTGCTAAAAATACAATCTAACTATGTATATATATATATATATACACTTGTACTTGCGTGTCCTGATGTTTATAAGGTTTATAATGTTTTTTGTATGGTCATATTTATGGAAGGTTTGCAGGAGGGGGTAATTCATTATAATTTTTAGAATGGGAGAGTTCCCGTTTTTCTGACGAAGTTCACATTTTATAATAAAGTGAAAGAAAGCGCTAATTTGTATCCGCTTTGTGGAATCTTCTTTGCAACGGCTCAGCCTCCTGTTCTTCTCTTGGCATTTACATTAAGATACCAAGGGGGTCAACTGGCTTTCTTGGTGGCCTCTTTTGCAAAACCCCTTTCAAAAATACTTTCACATGAGAATGCATGGAGTTAAGAAAAGTCAAAAGATAGTAAACTTACACAAATATTGTAAAAAACAGAGAAACACTAGCGCTGAATGGGTGCTGGCTATGTTGTTGGAACTAACTAGAAAACCTTTTCCATTTGCCACTATATGACTTTCTAGTATCAGGCTTTCTTGCCTTCATTAGTATCTGCTGCATGCCCTCAGTAAACAGGTGCCTAAAGGGAATTAAGACCCCATCATCCAGGCAGTCAGTTGAAGTTGACAACAGGATACGAAAAAAAAAATGTTAAGCTGATGCTGTAATGGTATCCATGCTGTGTTTGAGTTTGTGGTAACTGCTCCTGGCCATTTCCAAAAGAAGGGAGAACCACTGACGCGATGTTGTCCTATCTTGCCTTCACTCTGTATTGGTTGGGTTGACTCGGCTTAATACAAAAAGCTTGAGACCTTTAACTAGCTTCTGGCTGATACCCTTTCCCATGATACTCTAGGAAATTCCTCAGATTTTGTTTGCCGCTAAACAAGATCGGGTGCTTCGCACTGGCTCTGGCTAAGTGAATTCTTTAAAATTATTTTCTCTTGAAACATTTGTAAAATTAGTTGATTAGTAAATTAGCTAGTTAGTTAATCTTTAGCAGTTTTGCTGTGCTCATTTCTGTGCTTTTGACTGTTGGCCATTTATATTAAGGCCTTTTTTCCTACCCTAGCCCAGCTTTCCTTAGTGTGTGTTTGAATTTTTTTTGACAAGCTCGTTGTTTAAGAGCCATTTAAACTTAAGTGTTCTATATTTTATTAAGATATATAATTATATTAGCTAGTTCGTTTGATTAGAGGGCTTTTTCCCTTAGAGTGTGTGTTTCCATAATACTTAAGCTCATTTGTAGAAGAGCTGTTTTCTTTTAGTTGTATTTTTCTCTTATTAAACCAGCTTGTTTAAGTTAGAGGGCTGCTTAGCCATTTAAATTAGTGGGTTCCCCCTTTTTTTTTTGAAGAACTGCTTCACCTTGGTGGAAATTTCCATTAACTGAGTCAGCTTGTTTAAGTTAGAGGGATACTTAGCCTGTTTAAATTAGATTACTTTTCCCTTAGTGTGTTTATCTTATATATATATACATATATATATATATATATACATATATACATATATATACATACATATATGTGTGTGTGTGTGTGTGTGTGTGTATATATATATATATATATATATATATATATATATATATATATATATATATATATTTTTTTTTTTTCTTTAACAATTGGTTTAAGAAATGTACAAAATGTAATCAGAAAATGTCTCGACTGATGGGCATACTGTGTGTGTGTGTGTGTGTGTGTGTGTGTGTGTGTGTGTGTCTACTGCCTTGGATCAGTACACCTTCAAGAATCTTGTGCCATTTGCCATTCTTTTAGCCACAGGGTTCTTCTTGAGAGGAAGAATAAGTTGCTACTTAAAGGGTTATTGCAGACTTCCTTTTCAGAAGCTATAGGAGAAGGTCAGAGCCCTTCCAAAAGACCTCTCCCCCTCCTTCAAAAATCTGAAAGATCAGGCAAAATATCTTCTTCCATTTCATCGGAGGCTCAGTCTGTGCCAACTAAAAAGTTGGCAAAAATTTCCACATCACACCAGAATCGTGTCGGGCGAGAAGCCTTCCACCTTGTCTCCTTTATTATAAGAATCACTGGTGCTTCAAGTTCGGAGCTGGTCCCCAGAACTGGAACCACTTTCTCTGACTTTGAGATGTCCTATCTTACAAGTCTTCAGATCCCCTGGTCCCTCTACTTGATCCTCCAGGAGCATTTCAGATGATAATGTGGATCGCGTGGTGCGGAGAGTTTTGAAGACACCGGTGTTTGCCAAATTTTTGTCAGAGTCAACCCAGAGGATTTTGGAACCGACTAAGCCTGCCCTGTCACCATCAATTCCTCCTCCGACCTGACTTGGGACTTTGGAGCCGGAATGCATGGAGCTGATTGTAGTGGAACCATCGGAGCAGAGACCTATTCTGGGATCTTCAGCCCCGACTACTGCTCTTCCGAAACCTCTCCAGAATACCCTTCTGAAGAGATTATGTAATAGGAAGCATTTGGACTCCCTAGAGGAGTCCATCACATCTGACACAGACCCTGATGAGTCAGAAGGGTCCCCAGGGTCACCCTCGGAGGATGTCTCCTTTACAGACATCCTAAAAATACTTAAAACAGAGAGATGGCTGGAAGTCTATCAACACTTCCTGAGGAGGGGTCTGTCTACCTGAAGGCTTTTGGGTCTCGCCCTTACCCCACTTGGTTGTCTCCACCTTTCGATTAACTAATGAACCTAGTTTGTTGAAAGGTGTGGGGGTCTCCAGACTCAGTGGGGCCTGTCCCTAGGAGGCCAAATAAATACATTACATCCTCCACCGATAAAAATTTCCTTATGAAAGGTGTCCCAGTAGATGCTATGGTGGTGGCGGCGGCCACTAAGAAGGAACTGTTGGAGATGGCCTCTTCTGTCCATCCCACGAACAGTCTCTCGTATGACAGACGAGAAAGTGCATCTTCTCTTCAGCGACCTTTGCGCTCAGGTCCCTGAATTATCTTACCTATTTTACTAGGTTGCAGAGAGTTCTTCTGAAGGAGCTAGGAGATACTCTCCAGGGTTCAGTAGCTTAGCTGCGGGGGTAGCAGATAAAGTTTCTTCCCAGCTCTTCACCTTGAATTCAGTGGTAAAATCCTCCAGAATACTCATTTCCTATGCAGCTGATGGGGCGAGTAGGGCTGCGGGTTCAAGAATTTCCCTAAGGAGACATTGCTGGATACGCTGTGTAACTTTGCGGAGCTCTTTAAATCTTCCTTTGTTAATGCCCCCTTCGATGGCTCGTCCTTATTCGGGCCTAAAGTCAAAGACACACTAACCAGGTGTGAACAAGAAAGAAAAAATCTCTGCAGTAGGAGTCCGTTTTTCCCTACCTTCTAGACCTTATCCAAAAAGTCAAAAGGGAGGAAAAATGGGGTTCCGAAAATCCCAGTGTGTGTTTCAGGACACACATGGTGATTCGTCCCCCAGGGGCAGAGGGGGAGTCAGTAATGGAAGACATTGGCCATGCGGCAGAGGGGGTCTGCAAAACCAGGATGACAGGGTGCCCTTTCTTGGCAAGCCCTTCAGTGCTCCTGAAAAGAGGCCCACCTGTCCATCTCTGGAGGCAGTCTGGGGTTCGCTTATCTATTTACCCAGAAGCCTGGCTTCTTTCTTTTCGGCTTTTCCCAGTAAGGGGTCGCCACAGTGGAACTCTGGTCCACTAATGATTGGCAGTAGATTTTTATGGTGCCGAATTGCCAGCCCAACACCCAACCATCAGCGAAGGCACGCCCATTCACGCATGTCTTTCGGAGGCCAATCGACCGCGGGGAGGACATGCAGACTCCACACAGAAGACACTCCCCATACACTAGCTGAGAATCGAACAGGAGAACCTCTTGCTGTGAGGCAACAACACAACTGGCTAAATATAACAAAAGACAAATGGGTGCAAAGCATTATATCCAGAGGTTACTCCATACCCTTTTCTTTCTCCATCCCAAACATAAAAAATATCCCGGACTTCTGACCCAGTGAAAGGGAACAAGCAACCCTAGAAATCCAGAATTTGCTAGAAAAAAAGTCATCCAGACAGACCCTGCAGACCAAACAGTATCTGGAACTTACTCAAGGTTCTTTTCAGTTCCAAAGAAAATGGGATAGGAGACCCATTTTAGATCTCAGCAGACTGAACAAATCAGTAAGAAAATCAAAGTTCCGGATGGTAACACTGCAGTCAATACTCCCTTTTCTGGGAGAAGATGATTGGATGTGCTCTCTAGATCTCCAGGATGCATAGTACTACATAAAAATGGACAGGCAATCCAGGAAACACCTGCACTTTCGGCTGGGAGACAGTCACTACCAGTTTCGAGCTCTGCCCTTTGGTCTCACTACAGCCCCCAGAGTGTCCACTAAGTGTATGGTGGTAGTCATGGCTCACCTGATGCGCCTAGGATTCTGAGTGTTTCCATACCTAGACGACTGGCTTCTAACCGCCACCACCGAGCATCTACTAATAAAAGTCTCCCTATAAAAACCTGATATCCTTAAGGTCTTCTCAGAAACTTCTAGTACATACCACTAAACCAAACAACAAGGCTGGAGACTCCCTTTTTTCTAATATTGTGGGAAAAGCCTGGAATCTCCTCCCAAATGAACTCTCCACACTTCCCTCTTCATCCTGTTTAAAAACAAATTGAAAGTATTCCTCAAAACACATTGGTTATGCCCCTGTTCTAAACCTAACTAGTCTATGAGTCTCAATACTTTGCTCTTCCTACCCAGTCTACTCATTAACTGAAACTCCTTCCTATTAACTATTATACTATCTCTAGAATATCTTGATTGTACTAGCATCCTATGTTATGCCAATATTCTAAACTGTAAATTTTACTGTGATAACATGTAATAGGTACTGTAAATAGAATTTATTTGTTTGTCTCATGTTTCCTTAGTTGTTATTGTATTAATTTCATTGTCCTACCTAGGAGCTTATCTCTCTGGGCCTCTACTGAAAATGGACATGTATCCAGTTTGACTAGCCCGGTCAACAAATGTAAAATAAAAATAAAATAATAAAAAGTGAGAGAAACTCTGTACCCATGAACTACTACATAGACAGCAGTCTACTTAACACCAAATGTGTGATGAGACCTTGGGACCCAGGTGGCTTTGATAGTCACATCGCCACAGCAGTCAGGAAGTCCTTCTACGTGGCACATCTCATCATAAAAGGATTCACATCCAGGAAAAAAAGAGGTCATTGTTCCCCTCTACTTGACACTCATTAGACCCATTATAGAGTACAACGCCCCTTTTGGAATGTACCTCACAAGACATCTGCAGCAGCTGGAAAGGCCACAGAAATACTTCAAAAAGAGGATTACTGGCCTCAAACAGATGCCCTACACTGACCGTCTCAAAAAACTCCAGCTTTACTCTGTAGCATATTGCCCACTCCGAGGTGATCTCTGCCTAACATATAAAGCTATGTCAATCCCAGAGCTGTTGGACATGCTACACCTAAAGAAATCCCAATCCCTCCGAGCTACACGCTCTAAGGACCTAAACCTTGTCACCACAACAAACAGGACATGCTGGAGGGATAGATTCCTGTCCCAGAAACTTCCCATACTCTGGAACAGGCTAGCCATTTATGTCAAGCAAAGTTCTTCATTAGCGCTCTTCAAGAAAAATCTTGATGAGTGGATGGGAAATAGGAAATACACCCCGGGGATCACTTCTGTGTCTCTGCTCAACAGTGGCACAGGAAAATAACTTTATTGGGTGGGGTAAACCAGGGAACCTTGTTGGTTAGGCGTACGTAGGCCCGCGGGCCGATAGCCTAGTACCTACCTACGAACACCACATTGAAGTTTTGCTCCTTTTTAGGGATCACAATAAATTACAGAAAATCTGCCTTATTGCCATCTCAACGTATCGTTATTATAGGAGCAGTCTTAGATACTACAAAAATGATGGTAAAGGTTTCCCCAGAAAGAGTACAAGGCCTTCAGCATCAGGTCATGAGCCTACTTTTCAAGAGGAAGGTTCAAGCAAGAACAGTTCTGAAACTACTAGGGACCATGGCAGCAGCAATAAACTTGAGTCCATTGGCATGGCTCCACATGAGGATTCCGCAGTGGCTACTGTTCACTCAGTGGTCCATGCAGGAACTACCCATGTCCCACCAAATCAAGATCTTCGTTGGTGGCTCCACTCCACTCATATAACTTTAGGTCGACCCTTTGTTCTTCCACAGCCTTTAGCCACAGTGATCACAGATGCTTCCCAGATAGGGTAGGGGGGCATTATCTGAGAAAGACAGTCCGGGACACTTGGCAGGATCACAATGCCCATTTGCACATCAATGCTCTAGAGACGAAAGCAGTGCTTTTAGCACTGCAAGCATTCCAGGACACTCTTCCACTGGGCACTACTGCAATACAGACAGACAGACAACATGTCTGTTATATGATACATAAACAAACAAGGAGGAACCATATCTTACCCCCTTTGTTGAGAGGCCCTCAGAGCATGGCAGTAGGCTACCTCCTCACAACGCTTTCTGAAAGCAATGCACATCCCAGGGAAAACCAGCGTGATAGCACACAAGCTCAGCAGGGCAATTCTGATGCCTCACAAGTAGTCCCTAAAACAAGAGATAGCAGAAATGATTTTCCGAAAATGGGGCCAGCCTTGCTGTGATCTTTTTGCCATGTCCATGAATGCCAAATGCTGAAGCTATCCTGCCCTAATCCCCCTCCAGGGAAATCATTAAGGGATGCACTTGTACACAATTGGCCCTCGGGTCTCCTTTATGCCTTCCCTCCCATCCTGTTGATACCCAAAGTTCTTCAGAAAGCAAGCTATTTGGGAAAGACCTTGATACTAGTCGCCCCTTAGTGGCCTCATCAAATCTGGTTCCCCTTCCTTTGGCCTCATCTCCTGGAGGAGCCTTGGATTCTGGACCCAGTTCCAGATCTTCTGACTCGGGAATGCTCCATTCATCTCTTCAAACCCTCAAGTTGACAGCTTGATTGATCCGATTCCAAACACAGCTAGGCTACCTGACCTTTCCCCTTCGGTGAGACGTAGCTTGATTTCTTCTCATAAGGCTTCGATGAGAAAATTATATATCAGCAAATGGAAGATATTTTGCTCTTGGGCCTTGAATAATCATATTGACCCTTTCTCTGCCCCTATATCTTCCATACTAGAGTTCTTGGCAAAACTTTTTCACGAGGGGGTGGCTGCAGCTACTATTCGTGTTCAATTAGCAGCAATCTCAGACTTTCATATAGGTGAACTGGGGACGAATATGATGTCCCATAGACTTTGCAAAGCCTTCCTGAGGGGTACCATTTTATTAAGATCGCCCATTAAACCTCCTCTAGCACCACGGGACCTGAATTTTGTGTTATCCCGTATGATTCTTCCCCCTTTTGAACCTGCATCATCCTGTGATCTGAAGTTTTTAACCAGGAAAACAATTCTTTTAATAGCTATCACTTCAGCTAGGTGGGTTACAAGCATTGTCTATCAAACATACTGTTCCACAAAGACAGAGTGTCTCTACTAACAAACCCCGTCCTTTCTACCTAAAGTATGTTCTGAATCAAATTTAAACCAATCCATAGATGTACCAGTTTTCTTTCCTAATTATGGCAATAAGGCAGAATATATGCTACATCAACTAGATATACATAGACAATTACATTTCTACTTGCATAAAACAAAGGACTTTAGAAAGACTAACCAATTGCTTGGGTCCTTCTCAGACTGGAAGAAAGGTGCTCCTGTTACTAAGGTCACTCTTTCCAGATGGCTATCAAATTGTACTACATTCACTTACAAATCACAGAACAAAGAACTTCCCGACAAGGTAAAAGGTCATTCTACAAGAGCTATAGCTACCTCTTCTGCCTTTCGGGCTAGACTGCCAATTGATACCATTTGTACTGCAGCAACATGGGCAAGGCCTCATACCTTTATTACTCATTACAAAGTTGATTTGGCTTCCAGGGACAGGGCCTCTTTCGGGTCCATTGTTCTGAAGAATATTCTCCCTTGAGCCACCCAAGAAAGAAGCTGCTAGGGACACTGCCCCAACCAGTACAGAATGAAGGCGAGATAGGACAACATCACATAAAGCATAATGTTCCATGTGTGTTGTCCATTTCACCTTCATTCTTACATCCCACCCTCCTTCCCCCAGCCTTTAGGCTTCCTGGAGGACCAAGAGGATTCATTTGGTGACTAAGATTCTCTGACCCTCTTCAGAGCTCTTAAAGTATTAAGTTTTATTATATGCTCCTATTATTATTATTATACCAGTAAACAAGATCTGGGGAGTTTCCTAGAGCATAATGGGATACGGTATCAGGTTGGTACTAGGCTATTGCCTCTAGGGCCTATACAAGCCTAGCCATAACAATTCCCTGGCTATTTCTTCCCACACTATTTACTTCCCTGGACCCCTGTCTAGCAGGGTGACTGACGTGATCTCCGGGATGAATTTCCTTTCTCCAATCCAGTCGTCAAAGTTCCTTCTGAAGAGGGCCAAAGAAATGCTCTGCTTGACAAGTATGGGCAGTCTATTCCAGCATCTGGGGAGTCTCTATGTCAGGAACCTATCCCTCCAGCATGTTTTGTTTATTATGATGACAAGGTTTAGATCCCTGGAGTGTGTGGCTCTGAGGAATTGGGATTTCTTTAAGTGTAGCATGTCCAACAGCTCTGGGTTTGACATGGTCTTGTATGTTAAGCAGAGATCGCTTCTGAGTAGACAATATGTGACAGAGTATAGCTGGAGTTTTTTAAGGCGGTCAGCATAGGGCATCTGCTTTAGGCCTGTGATTCTTTTAGTGGGGTATTTCTGCAGCCTTTCCAGTTGTTGCAGATGTCTTGAGAGGTGCATAATATAATAATAATATAATGGGTCTAATGAGGGATGAGTACAGTGGGACAATGACTTCCTTTATTCTGGATGAAAAGCCCTTAGTGATGAGGTGTGCCACATAGGATTTCCTGACTGTTGTGGCGATGTAGTTATTGAAGGTGAGACCACTGTCCACCTGTGTCCCTAAGTCTCTTATCACACTTTCGGTGTTTAGTGTACTGCCACCTATGTGGTAATTCACGGTTACATGTTTTTTTCCCAAAGGGGATAACTATACATTTCTTGGCATTGAGTTTGAGCCCATGGCTCTGGCACCAAGCATCCGTTTCTGTAAGGTCCTTTTGTAGTGTATCCACATCATTTGGGGATTCAATAATGGCTCCCAGTTTGCAGTCATCTGTGAGCTTTGTTAGCCAGAATCCCTTAGTGTTGGCCTGTACTTCTGAGAAGTAGATGCTAAACAAGAGCGGTCCCAGGACTGAATCCTGAAGTACTCCACTTGTCTGGAGCTGGATTTGGATTCGGCTACTTTTACAGTGTGGGTTCTGTCAGCAAGCCAGTTGGCAACCCATCGAGTGATGTAGGGATTAATGCCCAACTTAGTAAGTCAGTCTATGATTCCCCACTTAATGCCCAGCTTAGTAAGTCTATCTATGATTCCAGAGTGGGGGATGTTGTTAAAGGCCTTGGCGAGGTCCAGATAGTTGAAGGCCTCGAGCTTTTGTATTAGGCTGAGCCAGAACAGAGGATCAGTTCTGTACCCAACCAGTACAGAATGAAGGCGAGATGGACATCACACATAGAACATTATGGTGAGTATATAACTTCTTTTTCTCTTAAGTAGCATTCTGACTTGTTGGACTGTCTTTTGTTTTGGGGAGTGCCTGTATTGTTTTTGGAACAACTTTGTCATTGTCTCCTAAATGTCTGTTCACCAGCATTTTGATGAGACTGTTTATTTTGCTTCTTGCCAAAACTGGCCAAGGGGCTAGACAATCCCTTGGAGAATTTGGAAAACAAGGGAAGAAAAAATTACAGAGGTACCCTGCATCAAATTACGCATGTCTTCACACTTTTTGATAACCTCTATAACAGAGGGACCAAAAACTCTCTCTGTCCAAAGTAGAATTTAAAAATCTAATTTTTCACATAATCTGAGAGGTTCTAAGAACTCAGCCAAGCAAACCTCCTCACAACATTAAATTAGAGAAGGTAGATATTTAAGCTACAGGTTTCTCTTTCTGCTGCTTATGTGCTAATCTTCAATCATAAGAAGCACTTCAATGGCAATTGCCTACTGATAATATACCATGTGGATAAGGTAACCCAGGATCCTTAGGGACAGGGTAGAGGATGTAAACTTGTACTTCCCAGAACTGTTCATCATCCTTGACTCCCTGTCTGGCAGGCAGACAAAGGGGGCTGCAAGGATTGGAAGCTCTCTTCAGACTCTGTTGCTGAGACAATGAGGTCTGATTTGAGAGACTCCAACCACTCTGACCAGTCCCTGGGCAGCCACAAAATGCAAACGTCCTAAGCACTGGAGCTACTTTGTCAGGGCTGCTTTATGCAGCATTGTGACATCTTTAAGGATTATCCACCACAGGTGAGACCATCCCAGGGAGTTCGGGGAGTAATTTTTTATGCCTGTTATGCTCTCCTCTGATGAAAAGGGTTACACATTCATCCCCCTTTTTCTAGTATAAGGTGGGGAAACTCTAAAAACCTGAAGTCATTGTGGGGAGTGATGGGTAGAAGCTATGCCTCTTCTCTGTTCAGTTCCATGACTGGTAACTCCATAGGGAAGTCAACATATTCTGAAACACTAGGCTTTACAGGTCCTTAAAGGTGTTTGAGGAGTCAAGAGGATGATCAGAAAAAGATTCTTATGGCATAGAACTGCATATGCTGTCTAGGTAATACCTGTGAAATGGCCGGATAATACTCAGCACATCCACTAGACACTGTGTACGACTGCTGCAGTTTCTGCACTAACAAGGAATACACCAACACAAGCACAGGATGCAGTAGCTGCATTATTAACCATGTTACTGCTGACTCCAACAATGCCTGTTGTGGTGTGTAATGGGCTTGCTGTGCCAAGGGATGCAACAATGTAAGGATTACTGTGGAGACTGCTTGTTAAGGTCGGGGAACTGGCAGTACATGTTGGGAGAAAATCCTGTGTGAATAGTGCCCTGGGAAGTTCAGTTCTTTGGCAGACACACTGAGCAGGTGCCTGCTATTGCCCTATAAGTGGTTCCTCTGTTCTGTGATAACATGAAAGTGCTTACTAAAATAAGGAGACCTTGCTGTCATCTGTTTAAAACTTGGACTAACACCAGGTGCAGGGATTTCTTCCACTTCCAGTGTGAGAGAAAGGGTGAGACAGACAGTCACAGACACGGATGTGGTAGCCCACAACTGGCCAAATGAACTCTTCTATAACCATTCCCCCATTTCATGTGATAATGGAATTAATTCAAAAGGTCAGAGTTCTAAAATGCAAAGTCTTAATAATTCTTTCCTGGTTAGAACAGATCTGATTCCCTCTACTTCTGCCTCAGTTGTTGGAGAAGCCTTTGCTCAAGACCCACAAAGGAGCTGCTGTCCCAGTCATTGGGAAAGTCTTTTGCCCAAAGATTTACTCTCTATGATTCATTGCTTGGCTTCTCCACTTCCATTAGATGCCAAAAAAAAAAAATTAGTATGAGGAAGACGTACAGTGATATATGGGCACATTTCTTGGTGTGGCCTATTTGTAAGGAACATAAATATGTCACTCTTCAACAATTTCCACTCTACTTGACTATCTAGCAAATTACTTCTGATACTGAAAGAAACTTCCTTAGAGATGCACAGTGGACAACTTGGAGCCAGCAATAATGTATAAAAAAATTTACTGACCAGACTTAAGAGCTTTTGTTTGTAAATTCATTGGAACTTCCATCAGAAATCTGAGAGTTACTGGTTTATGTCATTCTTCAATTTGCATTCATTTGTCTGCCAATCTCCTCCTTAAAGCTTTAAGAAGGGAAATATTGCATCTCCTTAGCTTCACTGAAAGTTTTCAAAGCCTTTTTAAAGGGGGCGTTCTTGTTGAGATCTGAGCTGTGAGATCCGCTACCTCTGTGACACTTATTTTTCTCAGAAATTGATACAAGCTCTTTTAAATAGTGGCAACTGCAGATTTAAAATATCTTACTTGGAAAATACCTCTTTTTCATAGCCAAGTAAGATATTTACAAGCTCTTTTAAATAGTGGCAACTGCAGATTTTAAATATCTTACTTGGAAAATACCTCTTTTTCATACTCGAGCAGAATTTTGGAAGTGCATATTTCTACAGAATTTCTTTAAGTGGTCTTTTACAAAAATAATTACACCTAGAACAAATGCTTATTTTATATGTAAGGTTGCAGCTGAGTAATACTTAAACTACTACATTTGTTTGACCGTTTTCTTTCCAGTCTGCTGTAACCATGGGGATTACTTGCTACGTTATGGATGTCCATTGCCAGTTAAGGTACTGTGTGGACAAAACCAAGTTTTACAATATGGCAAAACTCTTTTTTTAACTTTTTTATGTTTTTTGGGTAGAAAGTCTGTAAAGTTACCCTTGAGAGATGGTTATTGGATTGCTACTTCAAACATAACAAGTCATTATGCGACTTCACTATAGCTCTCCGTCTACAAAAGCTGTAGCGACCCGAGTACCCTTTCTGAAGTATTGCTACTTAGTCATATTAAAATACCTTTGAAGTATTATAAACTGCGTCTTCTCTCCAGACACAGACCTACTTCTGAGACTGAGTCAAAAGTACACTCCTTTGGACCCATATAAAATAACTACATAAAAGTTACATTGTTGCCATAATGCTATACATGTAGAAGTGGGTAGATTCTTTATACTGATAACTCACACCTTGGCCAAGAGGGTCATTTTATGTTAAGCATGAACTACTATAATTTACATATACTTTCTGCATGGCACTGTGGCACTTGATGGTATAGGGAGAGGTGCTGAGCAGCATTGAAAAACTTGGTTTGCCATGCTGTTTTAAAGCAGCCTTAGTTCTGTGTTGTGCACACAACTTTTTTGTTTACCAGGACAGTGCACTGATCAGTAGTTAGCTTCTGGATGCACAGCCCGCATTAAAACATTCACAATTTCAAGTAATAGTACAAAAAAAGGGAAATAAGTACACCATACAAACAATGGGCCGGATTCATGATGGCTTGCACAGAGTATACGAGTAGAGTCAGACTCCATGCAGCCATCCTGTCCGACGAGCGATCCACGAACAGCCTATAGGGGCATGTAAGAGAGCAACTAACACGTCTCTCCTACAAGGAGAGGGCTGTGATATGCAAATTACCTCACTTGCAGCCGAAAGGCATACAAATGAGGTAAATTTGCGATCCAGGAAGCAAAAACCTACACGAGTAGGAGACGTATTTGCTGCAGAAATGTACTCAGTTGACAACTGAGTACCGTTCTGCAAATAGCACAATGGAGCCTTGTCAGCTCCAAATAAAGGTTGCATATGGTTGAGGAAGCATGCCAATGGCCAAATATACGGCCATTGGAAAGTTTCCCTGATGCAAAATTAAAATAAAAATATTTTTTTTTTCCGGCGATTTCTGATGTTTAAGCGTAGCGCAGCGCTGCACAAACGGGGTGCGCTATAAAAATCATAAAATAAGGCAATAAAAGCCACAAACATGGAATTTATGAAAATTGTCAAATTTCAATGTAAGGGAATAGCAGGCTGAAGACAACATGGCCACCGAGTAGGGGTTGCTAAGGGGAGAAAGCCCAGTCTAAGACATGTAACCAAGCATTAGTAGGCAATCCTATGTAAATGAGTGTTAGGATAGTGAATCACACTTTTACATAGCAAATGAGCACAGTCAGTGGAGTGTAAGAGTGGGATATGGGGAGGAACAGAGTAGGAGATAGGTGACATCACCAGGGGGGTATGTATGAAAGTAGTGCAGCTCATTTGAGGACAGTGGCATCTGTTAGGTGTCAGTTAGACATCATGGAAAGAGGTGTGTCAACAGGTAGACAGGGAAAGCCAAGAAATGGAAGGTGTATACTGTGGATAACACCAATGTTTCTTGCTGAGCGGGTATGCGTGCGTGTGCGTGCCTGTAAACTTGAGTAAGACCGAGTGCGCACCGTGGAAGCGTGAGTGCGCACGTTTAAGCCTGAGTAAGCATGTATAAGGCTGTTTAAAGACCTGTAAGCGCGTTTGCGCTGGTGCGCGCGCGTTTTAACCCGAATAAGCAAGCTTTAGTCCGTATAAGCATGTGTGCGCGCATATGAGCTGCTGTGAGCGTGTTTGCGCTTGTATGTGCGTCGCTCCCCCTGAGGAAACAGAAAGGAAAAAGCAAGCACAACAAATAGCAGGAAGCTACCAGGTGATACTAGTAGAGCTAGCAGGTGAAAACAATCCAAATCAGGCAATAACACAGGCAAAGCACTAGCCTAGCCCAGCCCAGCACTTAAAACTCTGCAAACAACAGTGCAGTTTGTTTCTCACAAGAGACACTGAAACACTGGAGTATGCTACTAGAAGTGAAAACTGAAAAAGCTTCACTCAGACAAAAAATGCTAGGGGCTGCCATTGCTGTTATAAGACGACATATTCAACATGCTGAGGGTGGTGACAATGCAAATGCTGCCGGACAACCCACAGTGAGCCCAGGGTCACCTACCAGGGGTTACATGAGCTGGAGATAGTGGAGCGCTATAGAGTGGACAGAGACCTCCTGCAGCAAATTGTGGAGCTGTGCAGGCCATGCCTCAAACACAGAACCAACAGAGGGGAACCCATCCCAGTGGAAACCAAGGTATGTGTTGGCCTAAGAATACTAGCAACAGGTACCTTTCAGAGACCAACTGGTGATATGATGAGGATATCACAGGCATCAGCATCCAGGGTACTGCACCAGTTCCTGGATGCATGTATATTTCCCCAATTCCCGTGAGGTATTGGCCAGCAATATGTATCTCTTCCAGCAAATAGCAGTATACCCTGAGGTAGTGGGTGCAATAGACTGCACGCATATATGCAACAAAGCACCAGCCGGTGAGCGAGGTAGGGCCTACATTAACCGCAAGGGCTTCCCCTCCATCAACTGCCAGGTCGTGTGTGATGCCCAGGGCATAATAATGAATGTGTGTGCTGGCTGCCCTGGAAGCTACGATTCCCATATTTGGCATCTGACGTAGCTGTACCAGACATTTGCCAATGGGGACATCCCACATGGTCACTTAATGGGGGATGCTGGCTATGCACTAGAGCCGTGGTTGATGACACCCATCAGAAACGCACACACACATGAACAAGAACGCCATAATGAGGCACATGCACAAACACGAAATGTAATCGAGCGTGTGTTTGGGTTGCTCAAGTCACGGTTCTGGTGCCTGGACACATCTGGTGGAGCCTTGCAATACTCACCAACTACATTGTACCCAAATTGTCATGGTATGTGCTATGCTGCATAATATGATCCTGCGAAAACAGCTGCAACAGGACCAGCATAGGCCTGGGCCAAGGCCAACACAGGCAAAGCGTGATTCGGAGGAGGAACAACCTGAGCCTGCCCCAGTAGGCAGACGGAGGCATGCCCAGTATGCTTTGGCAGAGAGGCAATGCATAGCACATACACTGGCTCAGTAGGAACCCTGAAAATGATACCTCTCTCTGACTCGCACATATAGTAAAAGGGATGCCTAACTTGACACTACCTGTTGCCAAACATGTATAGGGAGTGCAGTATGTGCATCCGACATAGGCAGCCCTGCAGCACCACCTGAGGAATGATTTCCATGTGTTAAGCAATGTAAGGTAGTGCTAAACAGCATTTACCACCATGTTGTATATGCAAACTTGATGACCTTCAGTAGCATCCTACCCTCGCCAAACATGAGGCCACAATATGAAGACAAGATGATCAATTACAACAACTGGCTTAAGTATTGGTGTCAGTGAAAGGGGTTTCAATGCCTGTCAGCCTGGGATGAGATGCTCGACAAGACATGATGCTTTGCTAGAGATGGATTTCACCTGTCACCTGTGGCCTATTGGATACTGCCAAAGGCTCTTGTCACCCCAATAGTGCCTTTTCTAGGTAAGACTCAAAACACAAACCCACCTCCATAGGTATCACAAGGGATAAGAAAGTATAAGTAATGCTACTCAATGCCAGAAGTCTAAACTGCAAGATGCATGCACTTGAAACACTCCTCAGCATGGAGAATATTGATATCTGTGCAGTAACAGAAACCTGGTTCAAGGCTCCCAAGAGCACCCTAGCATTCACAGGTACACCTCATACCATGCTTTACAGCTGCAAAACATGGAACAAACTACAAAAGGAGGGGGAGTATCAATATTTGTCAAAGATACCCACACCCCCAGGTTTTTGGCACAGCATGAAGCATCAGAGACTACCCATGTGTAACCAACAGTGGGTAAAACCGCCTTCCAGTTCATAGCCTGCTACAGACCACACTCCTAAACCCAGAAACCACACTTGGCCAACTGGAGAACATATGAAAATATGAAGATCTCCCCAAACACCATTATATTGGGCAGCTTCAACTACCCAAACATACACTGGGAGCATTACCCAAGCTCCAACACCCTAGGCCAAAAGGTTCCCAGAATTTATAAACCAAAATGCTATGGAACAACTTGCTACCACTCCCACAAGAGGGGAAAACATTCTGGACCTGGTCATCACCAACATGGGGACTCTATGCCCAGGACCAGAAGTGTATCCCTCACTGGTATGATCACACCAGATAGTAATCTCACTGGATATTCACATCCCCACCCCAGCCCATGGCCAGAAAACCACAGTGAAAAAATGTTCACTAAAGCATATGTCATACACCTCAAAATTGAAGTGGAATCCTTCACAGCCCCTGTGTCTGTGGAAAATACGGCCCAGACCTCATAACCCTTTATAAACACATTCTATGAACACTGTCAGGAATGCATGGATCATACAATCCCAAATAAAACCAAGACCCAATCCTCTAAAGGCAGGCATCCTGTTTGGTGGACCCCAGCCATAAACAAACCATACAATAACAAGGAGGAAGATACTATATGATAGATCCAAATCACAAAAAGGGAAGCCATCTCTGACCAGTATTACTGAAAAACAACGGCCACACATAAAATTGTCTAAGGCCATCTGTGAGATAAAAATCGTACAGGACACCAAGGATAATCACAAGGCATTCTTTACTTATTGTAGGAACCTGTGTGGGAATCCTCAGGTATGTTCAGAATTAGTCCAAAATGACAAACAATACAACAAACCCACAGACATTGCCAACATCCAAGCTGACAGGTTCAGTGCAAACCCCCCCCCCCCACCACCACCAAAAGGGCAAATATTTATCCCAGCAGAGTGCTGGCTCCCTGACATCGCAGATGCGCAGCTAACAGCCAGCTTCTCCAAAGCAAAACACACAGCATCAATGGGACCAGACGGTGTCCTGGGCTGTGTCCAACATGAACCCCAAGCAGAATTGAATACACACATAAAATCAATGTTCAATGTCAGCCTTAACACACGATATGTACCCAAAGAGCAGTGTACAGCAACAGTGGATCCTCTCCACAAAGGTGGTGCCTCAACGGATACTGCAAACAATCGCCCCAGAAGCCTGACTAGGTTGGTCTGCAAAGCTATGGAAAGGATCATCATGGACATCAGAAATAAACATATTGGGGACACACAGACACTGGATCCTACCCATTTTGGCTTTGTTAAGGGCGGATCCTGCCTCTTAAACCTGGTTGAGTCATTTGAAACAGTCACCAAGGCCATTGACGAGGGGATGGTGGTCCACACAGCCTACCTGTACCTTGCAAAAGCCTACCATACAGTACCCCACTTGGTCATCATAGATAAGATCACCAGCTTCAATAAAAACCCCTATGTCACTAGATGGGTTGCAAACTGGCTCAAGGACAGAACCCACATGGTCTGAAATGCTGGAGCCATGTCAGAACACAAACCAGCTACAAGTGGCATCCCACAAGGCTCAGTCCTGGGACCTCCCTTGTTTGGTATATATTTCTCAGAGGTACAGGCCAACACAAAAGGACAGTTGGTGAACAAGTTTGTAGATGACTGCAAACTGGGCGCCATAATCAACCCTCCAGCTGACACAAGCATCCTATAAAAGGGCCTCATAGAAACAGACAACTGGTGCCAGAGCCATGTCCTAAAGCTAAACACAAAACAGTGTATAGTCCTCCCCTGTGTCAAAAACTAAGTGCCCACAAATTACTACATATGTGGTAACCCATTAAGTATGGAAGAAGTGATAAAGGACCTGGGGACCCAAGTTGATAGCAATCTCACATTCGACAACCATGTGGCCAACGTGTTCAGAGAAACATTTCATATAGCCCACCTAATCATGAAGGTAATCACATCTACATCAGTGGAGGTCATTGTGCCTCTTAACTCATCCCTCATCAGGCCCATAATTGAGTACAATGCCCCTTGTGGGATGTACCTTTTCAGACACCTGCAGCAGCTGGAAAGAACACAAAAGTACCTCACCAGGAGGATCAAAGGGCTCAAACACATGCCAGTCACTGCCCAGTTAAAGAAACTGCAGCTCCATTCAGTGGCATACTGCCTGCCCAGAGGCGATCTGTGCCAGATGTATAAAGCCATGTCCAACCTGGAATCAATGGACATGCTGCACCTTGGAAAATCAGAATCCCATCAAGCTATGCACTCAAGAGACCTGAACCTCAGGACTGAAATAAATAGGACATGCTGGAGTGACAGATCCATAACCCAGAGGCTCCCCCCACTCTTGAGTAAACTCCCACTCCAGGTTAGCCAGAGTCCCTCATTGACTCTCTTCAAGAGGAATCCTGATGAGTGGATGGGAGATTGTAGGTTTACCCTGGGTGTCACTTCTATGTCACTGTTAGCCAGAGGCACAATATACTAACCATGAAAAATGTAATGGCAAATTCCACTTACAATGTGTGTTGAAAGCCAAACACACACTGGCTAGGATTATAAATGCCCTAGGGAAGATAGCCTAGTATGAACCTATGAACAGAAACACATACCAAGTAGTACAGCTGTGGTCACTGTGGAGTAATGTTTGCCAATGTCCACCCAAGTTGGTGAATACACAGCAATGTTGGACAAGCTTGGTTTAAGTACGCCATAGCTGAACAAAATGCAACATGCTCATAGTTGCCCAAATGGCCCTTAACTAGTCTGGTCTGCTCAGTATGAGCATTTACAGCAGTGATGGGACAGAAAAATAGAAGTTATGTTCTTACCATAACGTTCCATGTTAGTTGTCTTCTTCTCGCCTTCTTCTTGCTGGATGGGTTCGGAGCCGACCTCGCCCGACTGCCACTCTAAAAGCTCGAGAGTTGGTTCCACCGGCTCGAGGCTCCCCTTATATCCCACAATGCTAGGCGTGAGTTACCTCAGATCTCGTTTGTAAGCTAGGCCCAGCTTATAATAGTAACAGAATAACTATAAACAAAGTCCACCTCTATAAACCAGGGAGAAGAGAAGGGTGACCTACATCCTGATCCAGGAAAATATGCACAGCAGCATATACCTAAAGTAAGAGGTGGTAGAAAGAGAGGTCACAATCAAAACTCCTCTAGGTCTGTCCAGGCCAGGGGAAAGGAGGGTGGGACGCAAGAAGAAGGCGAGAAGAAGACAACTAACATGGAACGTTATGGTAAGAACATAACTTCTATATGTTAAGTTGTCTATCTTGCCTTCATTCTTGCTGGATGGGACCGTCCCTAGCACCTTGTCCCGGGTGGCCTAACGGAACAGACTCTTGAGAACAGTGGAACCAAAGTTAGCTCTATGCCTAGAAGCTAAATCCAACTTATAATGAAAAATGAAAGTGTGAGGAGTAGCCCAAGTAGCCGCTGCACAAATGGTGTCAATAGGCAGTCTGTCTTGGAAGGCTATAGAAGTAGCCAAAGCTCTGGTAGAATGGGCTTTAGGTTTGTTAGGCAGCTTTTGGTGTCTAATTTCATAAACAAGGGAAATCAGAGATGTTAGCCATCTAGATAATGATACCTTTGAAAATGAAAGTCCCTTTCTGCCTTCTGCATAAGAGACAAACAGCTGGTTAGATTTTCTGAATTGTTTGGTTCTATCCAAATAGTACCTTAACTGACGATGAACATCTAGCCAATGCAATTTCTGTTCAGACCTGTTAGAATATTCTGGAAAAAACACAGGAAGGTCAATGCTTTGATTTAGGTTAGACGCCGAGGCTATCTTAGGTAAAAAGGATGGGTTGGTTCGTAAAGATACCCTGTCCTTATGGAACAACAGATAAGGAGGTCGACAGCTGAGTGCATGAAGTTCCGAAACTCTTCTAGCTGAAGTAATAGCTACCAGAAAGAGTGTCTTCCATGATAGCAATTTTAAAGAACAAGAGGCTGCAGGTTCGAAAGGGGAAAGAATCAAAGAACTAAATTTAGGTCCCAAGGAGGAGGAGGATTTCTTATAGGAGGTCTGAGAAGAAAAACTCCCTTCAAAAATGCTTTGCAAAGCTTGTGGGACATTATGGCAGACTCTGAAATGCCCACATGAAAGTTAGAAATAGCTGCCAATTGAACTTTAAGAGTAGATGGAGATGAACCTGCATGGAAGAGTTCAGCTAGAAAATCAAGGACCATTTGGATGGAAGCAGTGAAAGGATCTATGTCCCTTCCTTGAGCCCAATAGGCGAAACGTTTCCACTTACTCAAATAAATCTTTCGAGTGGAAGATTTATGGGAAGCTATCAAAATATCTCGGACAGAGTGAGATATTTGAGGAAGCCTGGCTAAGGTTGGAACTGGAGGAACCAAGCAGTGAGGTTCAGAGAGGAGAGGGAGCGATGAAACTGACCCGACTGATGGATCAAAAATCTGGAACTAGGTCCAGATGCCAAGGTCGCTCAACAGAAAATGATGAAGAAAGGGGAACCAAACCTGTCGAGGCCAGTAAGGAGCAATGAGGATCAACGAGGCCTTCTGAGCGATAGCTTTCTGTATCACTTGAGAGATTAGTGGGAAGGGAGGAAATGCATACAGAAGTCCCCGGGGCCAAACTTGGACTAGAGCGTCTCTGCTGGGTTGGCCTGGTAAAGGGAATAGGGTGAAATAATCTCTGCACTTGCTGTTTTGGGGAGTAGCAAAAGGTCGCAGCAAGGCTGACCCCACTTGAGAAAAATTTCTCTCACAACAGAGTCTTTCAGAGACCACTCGTGAGGCATGAGGATAGCTCTGCTCAATTTGTCCACGATTTGATTGGACTTCCCGGGGATGTGCATTGCTATCAGAAACCGCTGAGAAGAAATCGCCCATTGCCACAGTCTGAGTGCTTCTCGACACAGGGGGTAAGACCTGGTTCCGCCTTGTTTGTTGATATACCACACTACAGACATATTGTCCGTCTGGATTGCTATCGTTCCCAAGGGAAGAGAGTCTTGAAGGGCTTGCAACGCTAAAAGCACTGCTCTCATCTCTAGAACATTTATGTGCAAGTGGCATTCGTCTGGTTGCCATGTGCCCTGGACAGTTCTGCCCTGATAATGCCCCCCCCACCCGATCAGGGAGGCGTCCGTTGTCAGAGTAGCAACCGGAGGGGAAAGGACAAATAGTACGACAAGGCGACAAAACAGACTTTTCGCAATTTATTGAAATGCCTAAATTTTGACAAATGCGAAAGGTGAAGTCCCTGGCCAATAGAAGAAGATGCTTGGTGGGAGCTGTGAGGAGCCAGTCGTCCAAATATGGAAACACCTGGAATCCTTGACGTCTCAGGTGAGAAGCTACGACTGCCATGCATTTGGTAAACACCCGGGGGGCAGTGGTGAGACCAAAGGGCAGGGCCCTGAATTGAAAATGACTGGTTCCCAGCCTGAAGCGGAGGAATCTTCTGGAGCGTCTGTTCCTTTTTATGTGATAGTACGCATCCTGAAGGTCTATAGAGCACATCCAGTTTCCCTTTCCCAATAGGGGAAGGATGGACTGCAGCGTGACCATCCGAAATCTTGTTTTCTTGACTGACTTGTTCAAGATACTGAGATCCAAAATTGGTCTCCAGTCCCTGTTTTCTTTGGAACTAAAAAGAACCTGGAGTAGATTCCGGATCCTTGCTGGTCTGCTGGAACTGGCTGTATTGCTCTTTTTGCAAGCAGCTTTGAAATTTCCAAAGCTGCAAGATCCATTTGAGTGGGTGGAACATCTGGAAGGGATTTTTTTGATTGGTTTGGAATGCGAACGAAGGGAATGGAATAGCCTTCGGAAATGATGGACTGTACCCATTTGTCTTGAGTCAGGGATAGCCAGGCTTCTGGGTACAGTTACAATCTTCCCCCGACTGCCTCCGAAGGTGGGCAGTCGGGCAACACCTCAGGGATGCTGAAAGGGCTTATCAGAGAAGGCTTCCCGATTACCCTGGTTCTGCGGACCCCCCCTGCCTCTAGGGCGACGTCTACCGTTGTTGTTCCCCCCTCTGCCTCTGGCGGGGAACAGACTCTGTGCGTCAGGCGAAGTCCCTTGAGATTGTTTGCGGAACCACATTTTTCCACTTTTCTGGCCTTTGGGGTAAGGCCTAGAAGGAGTGGAGAAACGGACTCCGACGGCAGAAAGAGTCTTAACATCTGTCTCACACCTAGTCAAGGTTTCTTTCACTTGAGGACCAAAAAGAGATGATCCATCAAACGGGGAATTAGTGAATGACGTTTTAAAGGGGTCCGCAAAGTTGCATAGCCGCATCCAGGCATGCCTGCGTAAGGCCACACCTGTCCCTGCGGCCCTGCTCGCTCCATCAGCCACATAAGAGAGGAGGCGCATGGAGGAGTTAGCTATGGAGTTCAGGGTAGCCAGCTGAGTGTTCATCTTGTCCTGAAAACCCGCAGCCATAGGATCCTTCAACATGTCACTCGCTTCTTTGATCAAGTCCCTTTGAAGACGAGTAAAATGGCATAGGTAATTCAGCGAACGCATAGCAAAGGTCGCTGACGAGAACATCCGCTTCCCGTACCTGTCCATAGACCTAGATTCTTTGTTAGGGGGATGAACAAGCACTGAAGGATCAGCTAGTTCCTTCTTGGTGGCAGCAGCTACCACCATAGCATCCACAGAAACACCTTTTGTGAGAAATTGCTTGTCAGTTGGTGCTGTTATAAATTTGGAAGGTCTCCTGGGGGTAGGGTCCACTGAATCAGGAACCGTCCAGGCCTTCTTTGCAACCACCTGCATGAGGGGATCAAAGGGGGGGACACCCAGGAGGTGGAAGGGTGAGAGCCAAACGCCTCAAGATACACAGATTCATCCGCCGAAGGGTTAAGGGCTGGCCAATTTCCCCTCTGTTTCAGGATCTCTAGAATGTCTGCAAAAGAGACATCTTCAGAAGGGGAACGTGGGGTACCCTCGGAATCCTCTAAATCTGTGTCAGAGGTGACAGACTCAGGTGAGTCTATGTGCTTCCTCTTACACTTTCTCTTCCTAGGGGCTCCCCTGCCAATTCAGGGGAGGCCTCGAAGAGGATGAGATCCCACAGGGGATTCTTGAGGAGCTAGCTCTCTGCGGTCTGGGATGAGGGAGTGAGTCGACATAACCAAAGGCACCGAAGAGGAGGGGGACGGAGCCGACTGTGGAGTCGAACAAGGTTCCAACACACTCCGCATGACCTCGAATGCACCCCTGTCCGGCAGAGCCAGAGGTCCCGCTCCGAGAAGCTGAGAACCTCCTCGGCACCGACAGAGATGGCTCCGAGGCCGATGTCGGAGTCGAACTCACCAGCCCGAAGCACCGAGAGGGAGAGGGGTCAGACAAGGGTCCGATGCCACTCACCCCTCGAGCCGACGAGGGAGCCGCGCCGAGATTCTTCAAAGAAGAAATCGGAGCGGACGGAGCCGAAGACAATTGTATCGGCTCCGACGCTACCACAGTCTCGGTCCCGAGACGCCCGGCCCGAGCTCAAAGGAGTCGGAGGAGGAATATTTATTGGAACTAGTTGAGGCATCGACTGATGAGTCGGACTCTGGAGCATTTGGGCCAGTGCCTCGGACTTCAAAAGTCTACTCACTACCCTCTGGAAGTCGTGATCTGAGAGCCTCGATGACCTGGAGGAGTGAGATCTGTGGCTCCGTTCAGACAGCAAGGGAGACGCTGAAGCCGAATGAACGGAGCCAAGGGACGGTGACCTCGATCTCTTTCTAGATGTCGGCTCCGATGGTCTGATCGGAGCCGACCCAGGAATCTCTAATGCTTCGGCTCCAGCCGGAGCCGAGGAAACCACAGATACTGCAGTCAAAGACTCATCGGCTCCAGCCGGAGCCGATGAAGCAGTAGGCTTCGAAGCCTTAGGCCTCGACTCTGAAGCTGGAGCCGAGGTCTTGGAAGCCTTAGAAGGTTTCCCGATGACACAGAGAGGGAACCTTCAGGCTTGATTAAACCCCTCAAAATGAGTTTATTTTTTCTCTCCTGCAGGACTCTAGGGCTGAAGCCATGGCATACAGCACAAGAGTCCTGCAGGTAAAGGTCCCAGGCAATACACACAGAAGTGTGACCGTCTGTCAGAGACATTTTCTGACAGCACGAGTCACACTTCTTGAAGCCTGAGACCTTTGTATCCTTGGACATACTCAAGGACCCCAAGTGTAATCACACACAGAAAAAACACACACACACAGATTACACTGATAGGGATTCAAAGGGAATATTTAAACTAAAGGTAATTAAGTTAAACTTCCCTAATCAACACATACACACCCTAAGGATAGGGAAGGGAGGGCACGAAGGCCTTAGGGAAAGAACTATAAGTTCTTTAGAAAAAAAGGGGGCTGGATAAAGGATATGAAGGGATAATGTCCACTACACTAAGGGGAAAGAAAAATACACTAAGCTAGCTTAAGTCTAAAGAATTTAAACTAGTCTAACTTTCACTAACCTGGAGCCGGTAGAAAACACACCTCGATAGCTGTAGCGGCAAACGAGATCTGAGGTAACTCACGCCTAGCATTGTGGGATTAAGGGGAGCCTCGAGCCAGTGGAACCAACTCTCGAGCTTTTAGAGTGGCCGAGTCGGAGCCGAGGTCGGCTCCGAACCCATCCAGCAAGAATGAAGGCGAGATAGACAACTTAACATGTACAGTTTTGTACCTACCATAAATGTAGATGTTCGAAGATCCACATTGCTGCAGTCATAACCTGTGGGTAGTCCACTGTCCTCGGTCGGTCCGAATCCCAAAGTATTAGGCTGGCGTCGGTCATGGTCGCTTAGATCTGACGTAAGTACGCCTTGGTACTAAAGCGCATGACCGACGTCATATCCCCAGTCTTTCTTGCCCCAGATGTCAGAAGGCCCTAAAAAGAAAGGCCATAACTAAAAAAACAATATTTACAATCCAAAACACACAACCACCCCAAACTACAGTGGGGAAGGAGGGAGGGTAAATTGGACTGCAGCAATGTGGATCTTCGAACATCTACATTTATGGTAGGTACAAAACTGTACTATGTTCTTCATCTCACATTGCTGCAGTCATAACCTGTGGGTAGAATCCCAAAGCAAAGGTAAAGGGAGGATGGCAAAATCATAAAGCATTGGGAGCTGCTAACATGCCCTGTAAAATTGCAGTGGCAAACCCAGCCCTAGATTTGGAATAAAGAGGGAGATGGTAATGTTTAGAAAAAGTGTGCACTGAACTCCAAGTAGCTGCCTCCAAAATATCTTTAGTAGCTACACCCCTTAAAAAAGCAGTAGAAGTGGCAGTAGCCCTAGTGGAATGAGGTCTGATTCCAGCCGGAATCTCCTTACCATGATGAGAATAACAAAAAGCAATGCAATGTCCAATCCACTTAGAAATAGTTTGCTTAGAAACAGGTTTCCCCTGAGATCCCAAAGCAAAAGAAACAAACAACTGTTGAGACTGTCTGAGCCCTTTAGTCCTGTTCAAATAATAACGCAACTGCCTGTGAATATCCAAAGAATGCAAAATTTGTTCCCCTTTATTTTGGGGGTCAGCATAAAATGTAGGCAAATGAATAGATTGGTTCAAGGCCACATTTGAAACCACTTTAGGCATAAAAGTAGGGTTAGTACGTAGGGATAATATATCCTTATGAAAAATCAGGAAGGGTTCAACTGCCATTAGAGCCTGTAATTCAGATACCCTTCTAGCAGACGTAATGGCCAACAAAAAAGCAGTCTTCCAAGACAAAAACTTCAACTCAGATGTAGCTGCAGGTTCAAAATGAGGTAAAGTGAGTTTTTCCAACACAAAATTGAGATCCCAGGAAGGAGCAGGAGCTCTACATGGGGGTCTTATGTTCTTTGCCCCTCTAAGAAATTGCTTAAACAAAGGATGAGAGAATAATGGTGGGTCACAATCATAGTGAGCAGAAATGGCTGCAGCATGAACTTTTACAGAGGAGAAAGACAAACCTTTGTCTAGTAATTCTGTAAGATACTGAAGAGAAACACTCAAATTAGGTACTGAAACATCAAAGCTCTTTGCTTGGCTCCAAAGAAAAAATCTCCTCCATTTATCAGCATAAACTTTCCTTGTACTAGGCCGCCTGGCCTCCAAAATAACATCCAAAACTTGTTGAGGAAGCTGCGACCCTCCAGGGTCTAGAACCGAATATGCCAGGCTGTCAGATGCAGGGACTGTATCCTTACATTGAGGAAATGATTGCCTGCCTGGGACAAAAGGTGTGGAACTGATGGCAAAGGCCAAGGAGGCTCCTGTACTAAACTCCTCAGCAGAGGGTACCAGTGCTGACGTGGCCAATCTGGAGCTATTAGAATCATGGAGGGCTTGTCCTGTCTGACCTTCAAGAGCACCTTGGGAAGGAGAGGCAGAGGAGGAAAGGCATAGACGTGAAGATTGTTCCAACTGAATGATAGAGCATCCACTTTCCAAGCTTTCGGATGAAACAGCTTTGTTTACAAACTTTGGCAGCTGGAAATTTAGTGGGGAAGTGAACAGATCTATGGCTGGAGTCCCCCAAAGCACTGTCAACTGTCGAAATACATGAGGATCCAATTTCCACTCATGGGGATCCACCATCTGTCTGCTCAAAACATCCGCTAAGGAGTTCTGTGCTCCTGGCAGAAACCTTGCCTGAAGAGTGAGGTGCAAACTGAGAGCAGTCTCCCACAAAATCATAGCTTGTCTGCAAAGAGGGTACGAATGGGTTCCCCCTTGCTTGTTGATGTACCACATGACAGTTGTGTTGTCTGTTTGAATCAACACGTGTCCTGGTTGAAGTAGATCCTTGAAAGCCATCAATGCAAATTGGACTGCTAACATCTCCTTCATGTTGATATGCAAATGTTGAAGTCTGGGAGGCCACGTGTCTTGAACCCATTTTCCATTGAGGTGTGCTCCCCAAGCCTTGTCTGAGGCATCTGTCGTTAAGATCTGACTCGCCTCTGGTCGGGTCACAGAGAGTCCCTTGCTTAGGTGACATTCCTGAGCCCACCACAAAAATTCCTTTTGAATGCAAGGTACTATCTGAATGACAGTGTCCAAATCGTGGCAGTGTTGAGTCCATACACTTTTGAGATACCATTGTAACTTCCTCATATGCAGTTTGGCATTGGGAAGCACCAGAATACAAGATGCCATGAACCCCAAGGCTTGAAGGACTGTCCTTGCAGTCAGCCTGGACAGGAGAGACAATTGTTGGAAGTAAAGAGTAAGATTTCTTTGCTTGTCCGGGGTCAAAAACGCCATCTGAGAGGCTGTATTCAGTCTTACACCCAGAAAGCACATGTCCTGAGAGGGTACTAGACTGGACTTTATTTCGTTCACAGAATACCCTAGGCACCTTAACACTGTCATAACATACTGAAGATGGTGAAGTAGCTTGTCTTTGTCTTGAGCAAGAATCAGGCAATCGTCCAAATAAGGATAAATTTGTATTCCTCTTAACCTTAAGAAGGCTATCACTGGAGCCAGAACCTTTGTGAATACCCTGGGCGCAGTAGATAAGCCAAAGGGCAATGCAGAGAACTGATAATGTAAAGTCCCAGCCCAAAACGCAGGAATCTCCTGCAGCTGGGCCTGATAGGAATATGAAGATAAGCCTCCTTGAGATCCAGAGTTACCATCCAGTGATCCTTGCCTAGCAGAGGCAGAAGTTGTTGCAAAGTCAACATTTTGAATTTTGGAATGTCCAGGTAAGTGTTGAGAATAGACAAATCCAGAATTGGCCTCCAAGTGTTTCCTTTCTTTGATACAAGAAACAGGCGAGAATAAAATCCTAGGCCCACTTCTGATGGAGGGACCTGCTGGATAGCCCCCATTTGTAGAAGTAAAGAAACCTGTTTGTGAGCCTCCACCTTTTGCTGAGGAGGAACGTCTGGCATGCCTTTGAAAGGGGGCAACGTGTGGAAATAAAACTTGCAACCTCGGTTTATGATGTCCAGCACCCATTTGTCCTGGATAACTAAAAGCCAATTTTGCCTGAAAAGTGCCAACTTTCCTCCCAGAGGAGCTGCCTGACAGGAAGGATCGGGCAGCTGAAGATGCAGGTCATTGGGTCTGTTTACGAAAGGACTGGCCCCTGCCCTCACCTGTAGACTGTGCAGGGGAACTCCACGTCCTAGGCCTAAAGGAACCCTGTGCATGAGCTCTGCCCCTACCACGTCTAGATCTACCCCTAGACTGTAAATCAGAAGAAGGATAAGCCCATCCCTTAGTAGGCCAATTCCTGCTAAACTTAGGGGGCTGCACCTGCAAAAAATCCTTAACAGTCTGCATTGACTTAGCTTTGTCTTCCATTTTCTTCAAGACTGACTCCACAGGAGAACCAAACAAAACTTCAGACTGCAGGGGAGCATCCAGAATACGAGCTTTAACATGCTCTGACAAGTTCTGATCCTTAAGCCAGGCGTGCCTACGAATAACAGATCCAGTGGCAGCCACCCTGGAAGAGGCCTGCAAAGCATCAAAACCACACTGCAAAGAATGCTTACCCACCTGATCAGAGGCATGAACCAAATCTTGTAATTCTTTACACTCTATGCCCTCTGCTAAAGCATCTACCTTAGATTTTAACTGACTAAGGAGAAAATTTTGGTACTTCAGCATGTGAAACTGGCAATTCAAAGCCCTCATTGCAAGAGTGGAAGAGGTATACACCTTGTTACCCCACCTATCCAAAGCTCTAGAGTCTTTATCCATAGGAACTGGATTCTTTACCACAGAAGCCCTGACACCCTTAGGTCCCTGGCTAATAGTTTCGGGGTCAGCCCTAGGACTCTTATACAAATATTTATGAGCCTCTGGCACTCTGTAATACCTATCAGGCTTAACCGGGGCAGGAGGCAAAGAGTCTGGATTAAGGGAAGCTTCAGAGAAAACATCCTGCACAACATCCAAAACAGGAGGTATAGCCAAGGGCCTATGTTGTGGCAAAAATAGGAATTCCCTAAGCCTCTTTCGGGAATCTGAGAAATCCTGACCTTCCCATTTAAAATGTTCCCTCATAGAATGCAGGGTTTCTGAAAAAGAAAAATCCTCTGGAGGGGAAGCAGAAGGACTAGAGTCCTCCGCGTCTGAATCAGAATAAGGGGGAAAATCCTGAATGTCTTCAGCCGAAGACTCTGAGTAATCTGAAGACTGTTCCAATCCTTCCACCTCTGGCTCCACCCTAGGCCTCTTGTCTGGAGGGGGCATAGAACCTCTGATCAAGGAAATCAAATCTTCTGCCATTTTAAGCATGTGTTTTTTAGGTACAGAACCTGCAGAAGTAGGACTGACGCCAGAGGAAGACAAACCAGGCCTGGCCTTGGAAGGTACCTTAGAGACAGAGGGAGAAGGCCTAGCCACCTTATGTAAAGAAGGGATAACAGCAACTTGAGAGGCCCCCTCAGCCTGACCTGACTCCTGAGAGGCCACATTTTGCAAAATTAAAGGTTCCCCCTGAGACTCAACTGAAACCTCGGCTGGATCCACAGATTCCACCGTGGTTTCTAAAGAACCGGCGTCCGGAACGGACGACTCATCCTGTTTAGACTTTACCGATTTCTCCTTACGCTTCTTAGCGGTAGCGGGCGTCGGAGGATCCGACGGCATGTTATAATTACACCGCTTACCGAAGACAAGCCTAGCACAATCTAACCTACGTTTAATGGTGCGCTTATTAAATTTAGCACAAAAGCGACACCCGACTACGTCGTGCTCAGGCCCCAAGCAAGGAATACAGAGAGAGTGGTAATCCCTATGAGGTATCTGTTTCCCACAAGAAATACAATTATTCACTTTTTCTGACAATCGGATTAAACTAAGGCAAGAAAAGACAAAAATATTCCCCAACGGGGTACTTAGCCCAACTTGGTTTCGGTCTGAAACTCAGAATACGAAAATTTCAGGACGCCGAATGGCACTTGCAAACGCTGCTTCTGCTTCAGACCATGCGGCAAGAAAGACTGGGGATATGACGTCGGTCATGTGCTTTAGTACCAAGGCGTACTTACGTCAGATCTAAGCGACCATGACCGACGCCAGCCTAATACTTTGGGATTCGGGCCGACCGAGGACAGCGGACTACCCACAGGTTATGACTGCAGCAATGTGAGATGAAGAACATCCCATGATACTGTGCACCATAATGAAAGTACTGAACCACTACATCATGACAGTATTGCAGTGTTCAGCCAGTATGAAAGAATGTTGCCAAGTCTTTGCAAACTATCCCATGGAAACCCTGCAAGCACAGCATAATCCCTGTTGAGTTATGACACAAAGGAGTCTGGCAGTAAGAACACAACATGACTTCCAACACACACAGTATTAATGTCAATATTGGTCATGTTCACACACAACCACAAATGTAGTGGACTTCAGATCACAACATATGGAAAGGTCACACTGGGCATGCTCACACACTTGGATAAATGAGACATGTCAGGCAACAAACCATGGAAAGCCTGAACTGGGCATGCTCACACACTTAGGCCATGTCTGAGTATAGCAGTCAGTCACACATATCTGGCAGTTGTATGTGTTAAGCCAGGAACCTCCCACAATCCAGCAATCCACCCGGCACACAGTTAAATGACAACAGACACACATATTAATATATCGGAACCCTATCATGATCAAACATGTTACCACACGTTGTTCACAGAAACTGTGAAAGCTATGGCAATAAAGACCTGCAAACAGTAGCAGCAACAAATATTGTGCATCCCAAACATAAACATAGGTGCAGAGGTGAACACTAGGCTGTCTGCCCTGGGGAATTCATAAGCCTAGGCAGAGTGTATTTGGCGTCTGCCTCCCCAGTAGAGTAGCCTACTGTGCCTCTGTAAAGCAGGTCACAGAAGGCACCCTTTAAGGCTACTTTGCTGTGCCTCTGTCAAGCAGGGACACAGTGGAGATCCCAGGGGTGAATTTCCCATCCATGCAGCTGTATTTTGCTGGAAGAGGGTTGGTGAGGGGCTATGTCTAACTTTAACTGGGATTCAATTCCAGAGTGAGGGGAGCCTGTGAGTAATGAATCTGTCCCTGCAGCATGTCCTATTTATTTTTGTGCTGAGGTTTATGTCCCTGGAGTGTGTAGCTGTAAGAGTCTTGGATGTTATAAGGTGGAGCATGTCCATTACTTCTGGATTTGAAATGGCTGTGTACGTCAGGCATAGATTACCTCTGTGTAGGCGTTAAGCAACTGAGTAGAGCTGGAGATCCTTTAGCTGAGCTGCATAGGACATCTGTGTGTAGCCAATGATTCTCTTCAGGAGGTACTGTTGTGTTCACTGTAGTTGCCACAGGTGTTGGGTAAGGTACATCCCAAAAGGGGCATTGTATTCAAACATGGTCCTGATGAGTGAGTAGTAGAGGGCCACAATGACCTCACATGATCTACATGCAAACACCCATGTGAGAAGGAGGGCTATACAAAGTTCTTAGCAATGACTCTCTGTCAATGTGATTAGCAAAGGAGAGATTATGATCTATCTGGGTCTGTGGGATATTGCTCTGTTATGTAGTAGCTTCCTCCTTCTGTTGTACAGCTTATATATGGCTGGGGTCAACCAGACAGGTCTCCTGTTTTGGAGTAGTCATGGTTTTATGTGGGGTAGCATGATCAATGCATACCTGCAGCTGCTCATACAATGTGTTTGTAAAGAATTCTGCAGATTGGTCTGTACTGACCTCCAGCACGGGGCCTCTAAAGTATTCCACCCCATTCTTCACAAGTGCAAATTCTGCTTTCGAGAAATTCTTTACAGTGATTTCCTTGGCTGCGTGTGGGGACGGGATATGGATGTCCAGGGAAAGTTGATCATGGTCTGATCTTAACAATGACAGTTCTACCTCTGGTGTGGAACATAGAGTCCCCATGTTGGTGATGATCAGGTCCAATATGTATTCCCCCTAGTGGGTATGGTGACTGGTTGTGCCATAGCACATGGATTCACAAATTGTAGTGGCTGTAGGGTGATGTTGAGGGCTTGAGTAGTATCCCCAGTCAATATTTGTGTACCTGAAGTCAACCACTATAATGGTGTGTGTGAAGACCTTCATATCTGACACTGTTCCCAGGAAAGCCAAGTGTGGTTACTGGGTATGGGGGGTGGTCTGAACTACACACCAAACCAAAAGGCAGTTTTGCACAATGGTTACTGGGTATGGGGGGGTGGTCTGAACTACACACCAAACCAAAAGGCAGTTTTGCACAATGATAGGTGTATATGTATGGCCTGTCATGCTTAGTGCAGTGGGACCAACTCAGAGGTGTGTGTATCTGTGATGTATATGGATCCACCCCCTACTTGTGTTCTGTGTCACAAGTCCTGTGGTCACGAAGCATGGTATAGAACATAACCTGCAGTGCCAGTGTGCATATGTGACCCTGAACTAGGTTTCTGTGAATGCACAGATATTGTTATCCCCCATACTGAGGGATAGTTAAAGATGTACATTCTTCTTTGGAAAGACTGATGATGTCAGCACCCTATATATACAGCAGGAGAAGGGAAATCATCCAGTAATGCGAATAGCGCGCTGTGCTAATGCGTCTGTCTCAAGTATCATAACATAGTTAGGTAGGGGTTTGAATCCTGCAAACGCTGTGTGTGTGTGGGGGGGGTGTATGTCTGCAATTCTTTGTGAAAGGAATGGCCATTTTGAAGATTGGGATAGCCCACTAAAAGATGTACAGTCTTCTTTGGACACACTGATGATGTCAGCACCCTATAAATACAGCAGGAGAAGGGAAATCATCCAGTAATGCGAATAGCGTGCTGTGCTAATGCATCTCTCTCAAGTGCCATAACCTAGTTAGGTAGGGGTTTGAATCCTACAAATGCCATCTGTGCGTTTGTCACACAGTTTTTGAATGTGTTGTGTGTTTTGCTTTCATTATTGTATGACATATTATAACAGTATTGCCATGCACACATCAGGTATGTGTTTGCCACATACAGATATGTACCTGTGACCTATAATAGTTCCTATGTGTGAAGCCTGCCCATATGAATACAGTTGTTACCTTTGCCGCCATGTGCTGCAGCTTACCAGACCTTATGCCATACATGTAGTTGGTGACAATGCAAGCTAATGCAGTGATCTGTGTCCTAGGCCAACTATGTGACACACACCCATGAAAGCTTTGATAGATTAATGTGGGTGACGGTTCATGTCTGCAGTATATGTCAGACATGTTAAAACACAGCAAAGTCTGTGAGTGATGGCCATCCAGTGTACGTGTATGGCAACTGTTGCCAATATGCATACAGACACCTTCTTGCTTAGGTGATGCACAGAGGGACTGCAGCATACCTTTGGAAATGTGAATATCACAGGATAGACAACATAACACCTGTCCACATGTACACAACATTACCCGTTCTACATGATGGGTGCTACCACCTACATGGTACTGTTGGAATACTATGTTAACTACATGCCGATGACAATGCCACAGTAGCGTTACAGCAATATACCATGGCTTGGACAACAGGTATCTGTCCGTATGATACCCTTGTGGTGGTTAGGTGTGTCATGTGTAGAATGCATTGTAGGCCACTGTATGTATTTGCAGTCATGGATGGACATATCCATAGTGTGTTGGCATGTACATGAGACTGCTATATGCCAAAGGGTATTGTTCCCAGGGATGTGTGGGGCTCAGTAACAATGGCTACTGGTATAGTGTAGTACTGCAGGGATATCACTGACACCAGGTTCCTACGTCTGTGTATCAGTTGAGGAGACACCATGTAATGACCACTGAATGTCAGGCTATGTAAGCTGTGTATACTACCAGAATGCAGACCATTGACATGTGGAAACCGTATCACCCACAGCATACTGTCAAACCAGGTCATGTTCCATGCTGACTATGTTCACAAATGTACACCTGCAAATCGGTGATGCAAACATCACACATGTACTATCCACACCCCAACACATGCAGGCACAGGTACACACAACAGCCATGTGGCACATGTGCAGACAGTACACTTTTGGAATTAACACTGGTGTATACAAAACTGCAATAACAAACATAGTTAATGCATCATGCATGCTCGAATCTACCCACAACAATATCATTACACTGTACAGTTAACATGATAATAATACTACAGTGCTATGTAGTCACCCTGTGCATCAGTACCATGCTATCCTGTTCCAGCATCAATGTTACAGATCGCAGGAGGTGGCACAGTTTCATCATATGCACAGGGTGTGTACTTGGTTTGCCAGAGTCTGCCATTGACACATCCAATCGACATGTATGTGGGTGTGTGTTAGTGAGGGACAACAGTACAAGATGGGGCAACGTTGCTGCGATGTGTATGTGTTAGCCCTAGGTGTTAGCATTATGTGTGTGTGTATGCATGCACACAGTTCCACCATGTGGCTGCCATATACGGGTGTTTGTGAACAGCCACGGACTGTACTTGCCAGGTCATACAGGTCACTGTCTCTGGCCACGGACATGGTACCTGTGCCTGGCAGGGGTGCTACGAACAGTATCAGGTACTAAGCCAGACTGGGCACTGTCATCAGAAGCAGTGGGTTGTTGACTGGACACATGTCCCTGCTGGGACTGTCCAGAGCCACGTGCACGTGGTCTTCTAGGACAGCCTAATGACAGCACAGACCCAGCATTGCTGGGGCTGGTACTGGCACTATGGGAGTGGCTGCGGGTTTGTTGTCGTCCGCGACAACTGGCAGCTGATAATGTTGCTGGCAGACGTCCACGTCGACACCTCAACCGTCCTGCACTGTCCTGGCTCCTGGACATGTAGTTGTGGAACAGATCTAATGCGTCCCCCCGTCTATCAATGACCTCGCTGATGTTACGGATGGCAGACGCAACATCATGCATAGTGTCATTCATAGAGGTGCGATGTGCTCTAAGCTCCCTCAGACCCTGTCTGGTGTACCGTTCCATACGTGCCTGTGCCTGCATTACAGCCCAGAAAATAGCTGAGGTCGATAGACCTCTGTGGGCACATCTGACAGGGGCAGTACGACCACGGATGCTCCCACAAGAACCCCTGGACATCTGCCTGTGTGGTACCATGTCAGGAATCTGGCCGTGGCTGCTGTGAGGGGATGTATGTGCCAATGATACCACACTACCCTGGTCAATGCCCACTGTATGCTGTCCCTCAGCTAAGGACATTGGTGACAATGGATGTATTGGCAGGATAACTGTGCGCATTGATGGGGTTGACTGCTGTGTACTGTCAATTGGATGACCAACGACAGACCCTGTCACACCTCCCTGTGCCATTACACATGTATCATCATTAGCACTATCCCCCAGCAGTGGCTTCAGGTTCCCTGCTGCACTCCACCAGAGCAACATCAGAACCTGTGAGAGGAAGATAGGAAACACAGTTTACAAATGTGTACACGATATTAGCACACAGGCACACATGCACACAGGCGCACAGGCACACTCCTCAATACAGCAGATACAAACACAGACACACCTGCAATCCAACACATAGACAATACTGTTTTAGGGTGGGTGACCGTTTCACAAGGAAAAACATCACTGCACATGTGTCAGCATGCAGGTTATGTGTTGCACAGGAACATGCAGTGCAAGTGTAGACAGCCCTTGTTAATAACAGTATACGTGTACTTGATGCTTGTGTGTAGTTGTTCAGTGATTGTCTCCACCCTGGGACACAATGTGTACAAGGACATTACAATGTGGTGCAAGTGTTACAAGCTGTGGGTGCATAGATTAGCACACACACAAAACACATGACAGTGCTACACAATAACAGCTATGTGTACTTTTGTGGTCAGTGGAACTGGATGTGGTGTAGTAACGTGAGCCATGATCAACATGCTTCTTGTGGTCAGTCAACAATAATAATGTGTGCCAGAGAGGCAGCTAGCATGCTGTACCTGAAGTGCAGTAACATGACTACATCCACAATTACACAGCCACTTGTTACATGGGTGTGTATGGTGGCCAATAGTGAGCATTGCCTAACATGAATGTATTATGTGTTCCAGACTGTTGCACAAAGACATGATAGGCCTCTACCCCTCAGGTATATTATGTGTGCTGCGTAGAAAAGTGGGATGCTGAAGGCTGGCCATACAGCAGATGTCATAACTGAACATGTGTAGCAGGCTAAGGTGTAGTGTGTATTCCAAACATGTGCGTGTTGTGTACATGTGTATCTGGTGTGCTTATACAACGTCCAGTACTGTGTTGCCACACGTGTCATGCTGTGTGTATTGCATGTGAGTGAGGCAGCTACTGAGAATAATGGGATATGCATAGTCTCACAGCAAACATGCACAGCATGCATTATGTGCAGGTGTGTTACATGTGCACACACTACACCTCCATATGACATGCACATATCATTGGCCATAGTATCGTTATTACACACTCACCAGCATGGATTGGCTGCCTTGCTGTCACTCCAGAGGGACC
Source organism: Protopterus annectens (assembly GCF_019279795.1). NCBI lineage: Eukaryota > Metazoa > Chordata > Ceratodontiformes > Protopteridae > Protopterus > Protopterus annectens. The sequence continues at coordinate 965,034,861 of NC_056728.1, forward strand.
TGCAAACATATGAGAGTGACTGCCAGTGGCCACAACTGTGCCTTTGATACTGTGAGTATGATAAAGTACAGTAGTACAACAGGTGGCTTTCACAAGTGTACAGATTATGCTCAGAATATCAATCTTGCAGAAGACTGGGCAGGTTAACAGCTACAAAAACAGTACACATCTCACACACGCATAGACTACCAGTACAGAGAACAGTCAATGACAGATATGGAATGTTACCTGCACACTCCATTTCAACATGCTGGGTGGCTCCGGCCTCCATTATGACACATGTTTGTGGATGTTCTTGTTGTTGGCCTGGAGTCACAACACTTAGGAGGTGCTCCTCCACACTGGTGAGGGGGGGGGTAGATAGGTACCCCACCACCTGTGGCAAGCTGTTCTCTGTGGATATCCGACGCACGCTGCCGGACATGTATAATTAAATCACTGCAGTGATGGCGTACCTGCTCATATGTCCGGTTATGCATGCCTATGTCATTTACCCGACGGACAAGTTCTTGCCACAGTGCAGCCCTCTCATGCTGGTTCTGGCTGGTCCTGGAAAACAGCACAGAGTAATTATGCACCAGGCTCTGGTGGATCTCCTGATCCTCTGCTGCTGTATACAGTGGGTTTCACTGATGTACCATCACCCTGGAAGGAAGGAAAAGAAAAATATGTGAGCAAGTCATGTGGCACACAATATTCAAATGTACTGATACCACTTCACTGCCATATATATCATCTATCTATCAGGGGATACACATGTTCGATACCACATATCAGTGCTCAGCCCACAACTGTCTGACAGCGCCTGCCACACTCCATACAACAAACTAGTATACACCAGCACTCGGCACACTGTTTGGGATTCAATGCACAACCTCACACTGGGGTATGTATCAAGCTAATGGATGAAGAATACTGTCGTCCCATGCAATGAATGCAATACACATGTACAGTTTCAATGGTAATCCACCCTAGTCTTTGATGCCATACCCTTACCTGACATACGTGCACAGTTGTTACTAAAGTCAGCATACTGCTGTCACAGAGTACACATGCTGCCAGGTACACACACATACCCTGTAGCACACATGTGATTGCGGCCATGGTACAGGCATCATTACACATACATACAACACACAAATGTATGATGACACAGATGAGCATTAACTGTGTACCTTATAGCACTGTGTGCCCCCTACTTATAGATACCTATGCATGAGGTATGTAATCTGTGCAGACTACAGGTAACACACCAAACAGTGTTACCACAGAATGTGAACATACACCATACTGTAGTGTTTATGCCTACATCATCAGGTAGTACAACAGTTCATATGTGAGCTGGATTCAACAGCAG